>NC_031998.1:6146532-6155401 GCF_001879085.1 Nicotiana attenuata
GGAGCACACCTCCCACATCCATCAATCATCTTGCATGCAATCTACTAATGATATGATTTTAACCAAAAATCCATCCAATATCAATCCTAATGGATCTTTTTTACCATCATCAAACATGGAAAAACCCTCTACTCAACAAAATGAATCCCTGCATGCTCTCACTAACTTAAAACACACGGCAACCACATATAACTCTCCTTAACAAATGGCTAACACAACACTACACATATCCCAGAACCAATCCTCTCCCCTATCTATTAAAACTGCTACACTAACCCACTCCAACAACATGCAAACAGCCCCCCTAATCATTGAAAACCTAGAAGTTGTTCAACAGAATCCTAAGAGAAATACTTTATCCTCTATAAAACTTCTTCAAACCAACAATAATGCCAAGAATTCCCATCTCAGTGAGAAGGCGTTATCGCCTGATACAACTACAGAGATTAAACCACCCATAGAACATGGACAATACTCCACCACCACGAAATCCAAATCTACCGCGTAGGATTCTAATCCAACCACCACTTCCACAGAATTACCACCCTATCATGGGTGGAGATGGGTCTAGTAGGACATGCAATCTCTTTCAACATCATGTTGGAGGGCAGGAAAATGATGATTGTGCTACAAAACACTTACTACCCAGCCCAGCTAATTTCAGAGGGTGTTCGTCTAGTGATGAAAAACTACATAAATCAAATATGGATAAATAATATACTCCAACCAGTAGCTCCAAATACGCCTGCCAATCTAACCCATGTCATGGGGGGGGGGGGGGGGAGTGAATCTTCCATCTCACTTTGTCCCCATTAAGAGCACAACTCCACTAATGGAGTTCCCCTTCTTCACACCAAAAGTGGTGACAAACATCAACCCTGTATTCACCCCTTGGAATGCACAACCAGATCTACCCCAAACTTCCCATGCACAGAACACACAACACATGCACAATCAGGGTCCTCCACAGCAACCCGCACATCCAATCCAGTACAATAGATTAACCAATGGAGGAAGAGGTGGATCCTGTCAACTTAATACTAGAAAACAAAATGAAAGATTCAAACCTCGACGAAATAAAGGTGTTTCTATTCATGGAGATGCAAAAGCAGAGGCAGATTCTTTACTGTCCGCACTGTACAACTGCACAATGGACATAAGGCCTCCAGCAGGCCCAACAGTGGGTCATCATGCGATGATTTTAGTGCCCTTTAAGAGGAGGAATCTGATTCTAGCAACAAGGGCGAGGGAGAATGGAGACATACACAACCACAACCTCAACATGAATAGAGCCACTACCTTCATAATATGGAATAAGCTTTTAGGCTAAATTTAAGGGAGTTGGTTGATACGTACCACCCTAGTATGGTCACCCTTCTGGAGACCAATGGAAAATCATCTTCCTCTCCTAATCCGTTTGGGTTCTCAGATATGATAGAAATACAGGCAGACGGGCAATCAGGTGGTATGGTCATCCTATGGGATCACACCATTGTTAATGTGCACAGTTTTGTGCGTAGAAGCCAGGAGATAAGTGCCACGCTTGAGGTAATTTCTACAAAAAATTCTTGGTTATTTACCTCTATTTATGTTAGTACAGATAAAGGTCTAAGAAATAAAATGTGGCAAAATCTTATTGTCACGACCCCAGTTCACCCTCCATGAACATGTCGTGATGGTACCTAGTTCCTACAACTAGGTAAGCCTAACAGTGCGGAACAAACAACATAACTTGCGAAAACAACTAATTAAGGCTGAACATTTATAAGGAAACTGTATAAAACTGCTACTTGGCACACACAACTCATAATAAATTCGGAAGTCAAAAATCTCATCCCAAAACCCGAAAACTCACGGGAAACGCAGGCTAATAGAAATACTGTAAATGCTCTAATCTCCAGAATGTCTACATCAAAAGTATGATAGAATCTAAACACTACAGATAGAATAAGGACGAAGACTCTTCGGTCTGCGGACGCTGCAGATATACCTCGAAGTCTCCGTGTATCTCCTCGCCTCAAGGATAGTGTGCCTCAGTAGAGCTACCTAGATGATCTGCACATGAAAAAACATGCGCAGGAAGGGCATGAGTACACCACAGCGGTACTCAGTAAGTGCCAAGCCTAACCTCGGTTGGGTAGTGACGAGGAAGGTCAGGGCCCCTACTGAGATAAAATATAATAATAAATCAACAGTATGAAAATCTGACAATAATAATGAGTACAACAATGAGATAAGACAGGTCAAGTAAGGCAATAACATCTACACAAGGAAACAAAGTAAACACGGAATATGTACAGCTCAATACCAATGATAACAAGAGGATCTCCCAGGATACCGTCCTGTAGTCCTTTTCTCAACTGTCCGGTGGGTCTCCCGGGAGTCCCGTAGCCCATCATATATGTAAATCCGAAGGATCTCCCGGGATACCGTCCCATTGTCCAATCATCAATGTGCAGGGGGATCTATCGGGAATCTAACCCGCAGTCCCAAAGTAAAAGTGCAGGGGGATCTATCGGGAATCTAACCCGCAGTCTCAAAGTAAAAGTGCAGGGGGATCTACCGGGAATCTAACCCGCAGTCCCAAAGTAAAAGTGCAGGGGGATCTACCGAGAATCGAACCAGTAGTCCCAAAGTAAACAAACAAGGGGGGGGGGGGAGGGGGAGCTACCGGAATCCTACATCCGTAGTCCCAATATAAATGCGCAATCACAACCAGGAGATAGACAGAAATGAATTACAAAAGACAAGCAATAGGTAGTACTGGCCTAGCATGCTTCACGTAATACAGTTAAGGCAACTTAAGCAATTAGACAAGTTAAATCAACTAAACATGCTTTCCTACTCTAACACAGGCTATAATTGCAAGTAGAATGAAGCAAATATGAAAGGAACTCAATCGCAATATCTTAAGTAAAAGCCGGATTTTCAACAATTGGCTCAAGTATGCGCTCGTCACCTCACGTACAAGGCACTCAAATACCAACTAACAAATCCTAAGGGGAAAGGTCCCCCATACAAGGTTAGACAAGCCACTTACCTCGAACCGGCTCAATATCAACTAGAAATCACGCCCTTGCCACGAGTATCCGACTTCAAATGGCCCAAATCTATTCAATTCAATTACACATTATAAATAACATCGCAAACAACTGGTTTTGCTATTTAATTCAAAGCTACAGCGTGAAATTAGGTGAAATGACCAAAATGCCCTTCATGCCAACGCCTCATAATCGAATAATTCTTACATTTTCAGAACTCTCGTACTCTCACGGGTCTAACCATATAAAAATCTCCCAAATCGGAGGTCAAATGCCCACTTAAAACTCAATGGTTTAGCCTATGAAGTTTTACCCCAAATTCTTCCAATTTTGATCCCAAATTCGAATTTTAATGATGGATTTAACTCCAAAATGATGAAACGTAACTAGAAGGAGTTAAAGAAATGTTACCCAATAATCTTCTCTTCAAAACCCTCTAAAAATCGCCCTTACCCGAGCTCAATTTGATTTTTCTAACTTATGAAATCAAACCCTCGAATTTTCTATATCAGAACAGGCATTTCCGCTTCTGCGGACAAGGGACCGCTTCTGCGGAAACAAGCCGCTTCTGCGGTCTTCAATTAAATGGCCAGGATCGCATCTGCGATAATGAAGATGCAGGTGCGGACGCGCATCTGCGAGAGACAATCCGCTTCTGCGAAAACTAGGGGCCACTGGGATTCGCTTCTGCGGAGGACAAGCCGCTTTTGCGGCTCCGCTTATGCGGGAGAAGAACCGCTTCTGCGGTTTCTGAGGGAAAGGGGCAATAGACGCTTCTGCGGCACCGCAGATGCGGAAATACCAGAAGCAACAAGAAATCAGCTGCTGCACACTTCTCAAATTCTTCCGTTAATCACCCGAAATCCTCCCGAGGCCCCCGGGACCTCAACCAAAAGCACCAATAACACCTAATACCTCATTCAAACTTTTACCAATCCTTAAACCACCTAAAACAACGCTAGAAACTCGAATTAATCAATGATTTGAGCCTAAGAACTTCAAATTCCATCAAAATACATTTTCGATCAAAAACCTAATCAAAACACATCCGAATGACCTGAAATTTTGCACACACATCCCAAATGACACAACGGAGCTACTGCAACTTCCAGAATTCCATTCCGGCCCTCGGATAAAAAATTCAGTATCGGACCGGAAACTTCAAAAATTCAACCTTCGGCATTTCAAACCTAAATGAGCTACGGACTTCCAAAACACATTCCGAACACGCTCCCAACCCCGAAATCACCTAACGGAGCTAACGGAACCATCAGATTTCCATTCCGAGGTCGTCTTCACACTGTTCTGACTACGGACCACTTTTCAACACTTAAGCTCTCATTTAGGGACTAAGTTTCCCAAAACTCTCCGAAACTCTACACCGAACGTCCCGACAAACCAAAATAGCAGAAATGAACTTAGGGGAAGCAGTTAATAGGGGATCGGGGCGTTAGTTCTTAAGACGAACGGCCGGGTCGTCATATCCTCCTACACTTAAACATTCGTTCGTCCTCGAACGAGCATAGAGAACATACCTGAAGTAGTGAAAAGATGAGGGTAGCTGCTGCGCATATCCTGCTCGGTCTCCCAAGTCGCCTTCTCGGCCGGCTGACCCCGCCACTGAACCTTCACTGAAGCGATGTTGTTTGACCTCAACTTCCTGATATGCCTATCCAATATAGCCACTGGCTCCTCAACATAGGATAGATCGTTGTCCAACTGGACTGAACGGAAATCCAACACGTGAGACGGATCACCGTGATACCTCCAGAGCATCGAAACATGAAATACCGGATGAACTCCGGCCAAACTGGGAGGTAAGGCAAGCTCATAGGCAACCTCCCCAACTCGCCGCAAGATCTCAAAAGGGCCAATAAACCCCGGACTCAACTTTCCTTTCTTCCCAAATGTCATGACGCCTTTCATAGGCGAAACCCGAAGCAGGACCCGCTCACCAACCATATATGAAACATCACGAAAGTTCCGGTCCGCGTAACTCTTCTGTCTGGATTGGGCTGTACGGAGTCTATCCTGAATCGTGTTAACCTTCTCCAATGCATCCTGAACTAACTCTGTGCCCAATAGCCTGGCCTCACCCGGATCAAACCAACCCACCGGAGATCTACACCTCCTACCATATAAAGCTTCATACGGCGCCATCTGAATGCTGGATTGATAACTATTCTTGTAAGCAAACTCCGCCAGTGGCAAGAAATGATCCCAAGACCCTCCAAACTCAATCACGCACGCACGGAGCATATCCTCAAGAATCTGAATAGTGCGCTCGGACTGTCCATCCGTCTGGGGGTGAAATGCTGTGCTCAACTCCACCCGAGTGCCTAACTCCTGCTGCACGGCTCTCCAGAACCGCGATGTAAACTGAGTACCTCTGTCCGAAATAATAGAGACTGGAATACCATGCGGACGGACGATCTCCCGGATATAAATCTCCGCCAACCGCTCCGATGAATAAGTGGTACACACAGGAATAAAATGGGCGGACTTGGTCAGCCGGTCCACAATAACCCAAATGGAATCAAACTTCTTCAAGGTCCGTGGGAGTCCAGATAAAAAGTCCATGGTGATGCGCTCCCATTTCCACTCCGGAATCTCTATCTGCCGAAGCAATCCACCCGTGCGCTGGTGCTCACACTTCACCTGCTGGCAGTTGAGGCATCTAGACACATAACCAACTATATCTTTCTTCATCCGCCTCCACCAGTAGTGCTGTCTCAAATTCTAATACATCTTCGCGGCACCCGGATGGATGGAATACCGCGAACTATGGGCCTCTGCTAGAATCAACTCTCGAAGACCATCAACATTAGGCACACAAATCCGGCCCTGCATCCTCAATACTCCATCATCTCCAATGGTCACATCCCTGGCATCTCCACGCTGAACCTTGTCCTTAAGGACAAGTAAATGAGGGTCCTCATACTACTGCTCCCTGATACGATCAAATAAGGAAGACCGGGAAACCACACAAGCTAGAACCCGACTGGGCTCTAAAAGATCCAATCTCACGAACTGGCTGGCTAAGGCCTGAACATCCATCGCCATAGGCCTCTCTAAAGCTGGTAAATATGCCAAACTCCCCAAACTCTCCGCCCGGCGACTCAAGGCATCTGCCACCACATTAGCCTTGCCCGGGTGATACAAGATAGTGATGTCATAATCCTTCAGCAGCTCTAACCACCTCCTCTGACGCATATTAAGATCCTTTTGCTTGAGTAAGTGCTGCAAACTCCGATGATCAGTATAGATCTCAAAAGGCACACCGTACAAATAATGACTCCAGATCTTCAAGGCATGAACAATGGCAGCTAACTCAAGGTCGTGGACAGGGTAATTCTTTTCATGTATCTTCAATTGTCTGGACGCGTAGGCAATTACCCTACCGTCCTGCATCAACACCGCTCCAAGGCCAACTCTCGAGGCGTCACAATAGACAGTATAAGACCCCGAACCGGTAGGCAACATCAAGATTGGGCCTGTAGTCAAAGCTATCGTGAGCTTCTGAAAGCTCGCCTCACACTCCTTTGTCCACTGAAATAGGACACCCTTCTGGGTCAATCTGGTCATGGGGGCAGCAATCGATGAAAATCCCTCCACGAAGCGACGGTAGTAGCCCACCAAGCCAAGGAAACTGCGAATCTCTGTAGCTGAGGACGACCATGGCCAACTCTGCACGACCTCTACCTTCCTCGGATCCACCCGAATACCCTCACTCGAAATCACATGGCCTAAGAATGCCACAGAACTCAGCCAAAACTCACATTTTGAGAACTTTGCATATAACTTCTTCTCCCTCAAGGTCTGAAGCACGATCCTCAGGTGCTGCTCATGATCTTCCCAACTCCGGGAATACACCAGAATATCATCAATAAAAACAATAACGAATGAGTCAAGATATGGCCTGAATACGCTATGCATCAGATGCATGAAAGCTGCTGGGGCATTGGTCAGCCCAAATGACATAACAAGGTACTCGTAATGACCATACCGAGTCCTAAAGGCAGTCTTCGGGATATCTGTCTCCCGAATCTTCAACTGATGATAACCTGAGCGCAAGTCAATCTTAGAAAACACCTGTGCGCCCTGGAGCTGGTCAAATAGATCATCAATACGAGGCAAAGGATAACGGCTCTTCACTGTAACCTTGTTCAACTGACGGTAATCAATACACATGCGCATAGAACCATCCTTTTTCTTCACAAACAAGACAAGAGCACCCCACGGTGAAACACTAGGTCGAATAAAACTCTTACCAAGCAATTCCTGCAACTGATCCTTCAACTCCTTCAACTCAGGAAGAGCCATATGATACGGAGGAATGGAAATGGGCTGAGTGCCCGGCAACAGATCAATGCCAAAATCAATGTCTCTATCGGGCGGCATGCCCGGAAGATCAACTGGAAATACGTTGGGATAGTCCCATACCACTGGAACTGAATCAACAGAAGGGGTATCAACACTAACATCTCTCACATAAGCCAAATACGCGGCACACCCCTTCTCAACCATGCGCTGAGCTTTAAGAAAAGAGATGACTCTACTGGGAGTGTGATCTAAAGTACCACTCCACTCAATATGCGGAATACCTGGCATAGCCAGCGTCACGCTCTTGGCATGACAATCAAGAATAGCAAAATGGGGCGACAACCAGTCCATGCCCAGAATAATGTCAAAATCCACCATACCGAGTAACAATAAATCTGCTCTGGTCTCAAAACCACGAATAGTAACCAAACATGACCGATAAACGCGGTCCACAATAATAGAATCTCCCACAGGAGTAGAAACATAAACGGGGGCACTCAAAGAATCCCGAGGCAAACCCAAATGCGGAGCAAAGTAAGAAGACACATAAGAATAAGTAGAGCCCGGATCGAATAGAACCGATGCCTCTCTGTGACAAACCAGTATAATACATGTAATGACGGAGTCGGAGGCAACAGCCTCAGTACGAGCAGGAATAGCATAATATCTGGCCCGGCCCCTCTCTCGAGGGAGACCTCTATCTCCCCGACCTCCACCCCTAGCCGGTTGGGCAGGTGGGGTAGCAGCTGGAGCTGTGACCGTGGCCTGAGAATTCTGAGGAGCACGTTGTGGCTGAGCAGTCTGTGAAGATGCACCCCTACCAAGTCTGGGGCAGTCCCTAACCATGCGGCGTGTATCACCACACTCGAAACAAGCTCTGGGAGGGCGCGGTGGCTGTGACTGACTAGGGCCAGGTCTGCTGGACTGACCTCTGGAAGCACCCCGCGCAGGAGGCGCGCTAGAAATTGGAGGTGCATAGTAAGGCTCCTGAGGTGTAGGTGGAGCTGGAGCACTGTCGGCTGCTGGAAGAGTTGAATGAACAGGGTGACCCGCATAACCTCTGCCATAACGACCTGCTGATGGGGTACGGGCACCAGAGTAGTGACACGACTCTCAAGACCTCTTGGCCTCCCTCTCCCCTCGCTCTCTGGCGAGTATACCCTCAATCCTCCTAGCAATGCTCACTACCTGCTGATAAGGAATGTCCATCTCCAACTCTCGAGCCATGCTAGATCTGATGGGTGGGAAAAGGCCCTCAATGAACCTGCGAACTCTCTCTCGAACTGTAGCAACCAAGGCTGGTGCATACCTGGCCAACCTGGTATAGCGGATAGCATACTCCGAAACGATCATAGCACCCTGGCGCAAATGCTCAAACTCTGCGCGCCATGCGTCCTGAGGCTCTGGGGGACAAACTCTCTCATAAACATATCCGAGAACTAGGTCCAAGTCAGTGTAGCAGCCTCGACTGGACTGTCTATCTCATAAGTGCGCCACCAATCATA
>NC_031998.1:6155501-6233570 GCF_001879085.1 Nicotiana attenuata
ACGTAGGCAATCTCCATAGGATTCGACCGTAACCAAATAATAAAATGGAAAATATGCAAAACGAGAGAGCGGCAAGAAACAATGGAACAACAAAAAGGGAAATGGCACATAGAAATAAGGAAAAGCCGGGATGACGCATGCAACCAAGCAAAGGCATAATAGAAATGGTTAGCTATTTAGGTGCATTCATTCCCCAATGTGCGATTATCTATCTGTTAATGCTCTAACCACTAACAAAGTTGTTGTTGATGAGTTCAGGCAAGTGGTTAAGTTGACTGGCATTCTGTCAACCCATCCCTACAACACCCGCTCTAAGGATAAGTCAAACATGGTCAACTAGGAGTTAGAAGCAAGCATTGTCGACCCGTCTAGGGAGGAGGAAGTAGTGGACGTTAATGCAATGAAGGAGGAGATGTATAAACTGAAGCAACAAATGGCCGAGATGTACCAGGCCTGGTCAAAGGGACATCCACCACCAGCCTATCCTGCTAACCCCACCTACCTCCCACCACTAGCTCAGCCTCAAGATCCTCCCACAGTGAACTCTTCTCCGGCTTTCCCTACTTACCAGCAGTACTACGGCACCACCTCTCAAACACCACCACCTCCACCACCCAAACAAATTCCATGCCCTCCACCACCAACTACTCCTGTGTTTGTGGCTCCCCCACCTGTCGCATTACACAGGTCTTCTAGCGAACCTTTGTTCCAAACCCATGATAACCAGTATTACCCACCCGAAGCCACTTTAAACCACCAGAACCATGCCCTTACACTCCCCGTCTTGATCTCTCAGCTGAAGAAGAAAAGCCTCCCAAAAACCCTGAGCAAGAGGAAATGATACGGAAGGTTAAGAGCTTAGAACAGTCATTCAGAAATATGCAGGGGCTCGGAGGACAAGTGAGTGTAGCCTACAAGGACCTGTGCCTGTTTCCTGATGTCCAGTTGCCAGCAGGATTCAAGTTACCCAAGTTTGACTTATATGATGGACATGGTGATCCGGTGGCCCACTTAAGGGGGTTCTGCAGCAAAATGAGAGGAGCTGGGGGAAGGGACGAGTTATTGATGGCTTACTTCAGTCAAAGTCTAAGTGGAGCAGCCTTGGAGTGGTACACACGACAGGATCATGCTCGATGGTACACTTGGGACGACCTGGCCCAAGCATTTGCATGTCATTTCCAGTATAATCTCGAAATTGTCCCGGACCGTCTGTCACTGACTAAAATTGAGAAGAAGCCCGGAGAAAGCTTCAGAGAGTATGGTTTCCGGTGGAGAGAGCAGGCGGCAAGAGTCGATCCTCCAATGAAAGAGAGCGAGATGGTTGATTATTTCCTACAGGCTTTGGAACCCACCTACTATGGTCACCTGGTGTCAGCAGTGGGAAAATCGTTTAACGAGGTCGTGAAAATGGGAAGTATGGTGGAAGAGGGTCTCAAGTCTAACAAGATTATGAGCTATTCAGCAATCAAAGCAACTACCCAGGCTATTCAGAGCGGCACTGGAGGGGTATTGGGAAAGAAAAAGAAAGAAGATGTTGCAGTAGTGGAATCGAGAGCTTGGTCCAGAGGTCCATCACCATATTATCACCAACCTCGCCCTCATCCCCAAACCTACCCACACACCCCATATAGCCCACCGCAGCACTACTACCCACCTCCTGTCCCCAATTTCTCTGTCCACCATGCCCAAACATACCCCCAACCTCCTACCCCTACGCAATGGCGCGCACCCACCCCACAAAATACTTACCCAGCTTGAAGAACCTACCCACTCCCAAGAACCAACAGAAATCCCACTGGAACCGATTTTCGACCTAACCCTGCATTTAAAAATGATAGGGTGCAGAAGAAGAAGACTTTCACTCCATTGGGTGAATCTTACACTAGCTTATACCACAGATTGAGACAGTTGGGCATGTTGAGTCCGATTGAATCCAAACTGCCAAACCCTCCCCCAAGGAATCTGGACCACTCTGTGAGTTGTGAGTATTGCTCAGGTGCGCCGGGACATGACACAGAAAAATGCTGGCATTTGAAAACGGCCATCCAGGAGCTCATTGACACTCGCCGAATTGAAGTGCAAGCCCCAGAAACGCCTAACATCACCCAGAATCCATTGCCAACCCATCACGAGACCCATATGATTGAGCTAGTCCAAAAGGGAGAGCATAAGAAGCCGTCACAAACCGTAATGATGATCAGGGCTAGTGAGGATAGATCAAATGAGAAACTAACAAGGGGAAGAGCATTGATCAAGGTAGAAGAGACAGTTAGCAAACTAGTTGTGGTAGTAAAGAAGGAGCTTTTGAGCAGTGTTGCAGAAAAACAAGAACCAGCTAAAGTGGTAGTGTCGGGGGCAGCTGTCAAGCCCGTTGTGATTGTAAAAGGGGCTCGCACAGAGCCGGTTATCATCAAGCCAGTGACTCAATTACCAGTATCAGTGAAAAGGCCGTCCCATGGAATTACGGCCGAGTGACAGTGACGTATAAAGGGAAGGAAGTTAAGGAAGAAGTTTGTGAAACCCATGGGCTGACTCGCTCAGGAAGATGCTTTGCTCCTGACGAGCTGAGAAAGGCTAAAATCACCAAAGATAATCCAGTACCAGTAAAGAAAGCTGTAACTGAAGAAGAGGCAGAAGAATTCTTAAAGAAGATGAAGGCACAAGATTATTCCATTGTAGAACAGTTGATAAAGACCCCGGCACAGATCTCATTGCTATCATTACTGATCCACTCAGATGAGCACCACCAGGCATTGATGAAAATTTTGAATGAAGCCCATGTTCCTGATAAGATTTCTGTGAACCATTTAGAGAAAATAGCAAACAAGATTTTCGAGGTCAACAGGGTTACGTTTTTTGATGATGAGCTGCCTTTGGAAGGCACTGAGCATAATAGAGCACTCTACCTCACAGTGAAATGTGAAGACTCTGTGGTCACCCGGGTGATAGTTGATAACGGGTCCAGTGCAAACATTTGCCCTCTCTCCACCCTGGAAAAGTTAAAGGTGGACAGTGAGAGAATCCACAAGAATAGTATTTGCGTGCGAGGATTTGATGGAGAAGGCAAGGACACAGTTGGGGATATCGTGTTGGAACTGACGATAGGTCCGGTCGAATTTACTATGGAGTTCCAGGTGCTCGACGTGGTCGTTTCTTATAACCTCCTGTTAGGCCGACCCTGGATCCATTCAGTAAAAGCAGTGCCATCTACCCTGCACCAGATGGTTAAATTCGAATGGGACTGGCAAGAGATTGTGGTGCATGGGGAAGATAGTTCGTGTACTCTGGGTGGTGCCATTGTGCCTTTCATAGAAGCTGAGGATGACAAAGGTCCATGGGTTTATCAAGTCTTTGATACGGTATCGGTTGAAAAGATCCCGGAAGGGAAGTGTATTCCTGTGCCAAAGGTAGCTGCTGCATCCGTCATGGTTGCGTCGGAAATGCTGAAGAACGGATTTGTACCTGGAAAAGGCTTGGGTGCTTCTTTACAAGGCACTGTACAGCCCGTATCCCTTCCTACAAACCTGGATACTTTTGGTTTAGGCTTCAAACCCACTGCTGCAGACATAAGGCGAGCTAGAAAAATGAAAAAGAAAGCATGGACCCTTCCAAAACCTATCCCCCGCCTTTCCCGTTCCTTTGTCAGGCCTGGTACTAAGAAGCGCCTAGCAACAGCAATGCCCAGTAGTGTGGTTGATCCCGACAAGGAGCTGATCGAAAGGTTTGAAAAGTTGTTTGATGAGGTGAATGTGTTGGAGGCTGGAGAAGGTCCAAGCAAGGCAGATGTTTAGTTCGTGGGGCCCTAGGCAAAGCTTAACAATTGGGAAGCAACTCCCCTTCCTACCCGGAGGGAGTCTTGGTAGTTAGTTTTGATTTCCTTTCAGTTTAATCTGGATTATTTCCAAGGTTGTAATTCGGATGCTATGTTCCGTCCGTTTGGATGAGTTAAACCTTGTTATCTTAAATATTAATGAAATGCAATTTCCCTCCTTTTTTCATTCCTGATAGTTTTTATTTTGTCTTTCTTTTCTTTCTTGTACAGTCCCTTTTACGCTGGTTTCAGTGATATGTCATGCATAAGGAGCCTCCAGCCCAGTCTTAAATGCCAATCTAACTCAGACATAATAATACAAGAAATTGAGTATGATGATGAAATAGAATATGATGATGAGGAAGCTTTTGAGGAAATCAGCAAAGAATTAAGCCATTTTGAAGAAAAACCCAAACCTAATCTGAATGACACAGAGGCAATCAATTTAGGGGATCAGGAGAATGTGCGGGAAACGAAAATAAGTGTCCATTTGGAACCTCAGCTTAGAGAAGAGATAATTAAAGCACTGTTTGAGTACAAAGATGTTTTTGCGTGGTCATATGACGACATGCCAGGTTTGAGCACCGATTTGGTGGTCCACAAATTGCCCACCGACCCAGCATGCCCTCCTGTCAAGCAGAAGCTAAGGAAATTTAAAACAGACATTAGTGTGAAAATCAAAGAAGAGGTCACCAAGCAGTTTGAGGCAAAGGTCATCCGGGTCACGCGGTATCCCACCTGGTTAGCCAATGTTGTGCCTGTGCCAAAGAAGGATGGAAAGACCAGAGTGTGCGTAGATTACCGTGATCTCAATAAGGCGAGTCCAAAAGACAACTTCCCACTACCAAACATCCACATATTAATTGACAATTATGCCAAACATTAGATTGGTTTCTTCGTGGATTGTTATGCGGGCTATCACCAGATTTTGATGGATGAGGAGGATGCGGAAAAAACGACATTCGTCACGCCTTGGGGAACGTATTGTTATAGGGTCATGCCATTTGGGTTGAAGAACGCAGGGGCAACGTATGAGGGCGATGACCACCATGTTCCATGACATGATACATCGGGAAATTGAGGTCTATGTAGACGACGTGATCATAAAGTCGAGGAAACAATGTGACCATGTCAAGGACTTGATTAAATTCTTCCAGAGACTCCGCAGGTACAACCTCAAACTTAATCCAGCAAAGTGTGCGTTTGGAGTCCCATCTGGGAAGTTGTTGGGATTTGTGGTAAGTCGGTGCGGTATTGAGTTAGACCCGTCCAAGATCAAAGCCATTCAGGAGCTACCGCCGCCAAGGAACAAGAAAGAGGTGATGAGTTTGCTCGGCAGGTTGAATTACATCAGCATGTTCATTGCCCAGCTCACAACGACTTGCGAGCCCATCTTTAAGCTACTAAAGAAAGATGTCGCGGTCAGATGGACGGATGAATGTCAAGCAGCATTTGACAAGATTAAGGAGTATTTGGCTAGTCCACCTGTGTTGGTCCCGTTGGAGCCGGGAAGACCCTGGAACCTTTATCTGACAGTTTTGGATAATTCTTTTGGTTGTGTACTGGGGCAGCATGACATCACAGGAAGGAAAGAGCAGGCAATTTACTACCTCAGCAAGAAGTTCACATCATATGAGGTACATTTTTCAGAAGCCCGTTGAAGTACATTTTTCAGTGAAGAAACATACTTGAAAGCACATACCACCTTCGGTTGGACCCGTTGAAGTACATTTTTCAGAAGCCCATGCCCACAGGGAGGCTGGCGAAATGGCAAATCTTGCTTATGGAGTTTGATATTGTCTACGTGACCCGGTTGATGATGAATATGAACCCTTGAAAACATATTTCCCCGATGAGGAGATAATGCATGTTGAAGAATTAGAACAAGTCGAGAAGCCAGGATGGAAATTGTTCTTTGATGGGGCTGCCAACGCCAAGGGTGTCGGGATAGGAGCAGTACTGATTTCCGAGACAGGGCAACACTACCCTGTCACTGCTCAACTTCGTATCTATTGCACCAATAACATGGCTGAATACGAGGCGTGTATCTTGGGTCTGAGATTGGCTATAGACATGGGTGTCCAGGAAATCTTGGTCATGGGTGACTCGGATCTTCTGGTACACCAGATTCAGGGTGAATGGGAGACACGAGATTTGAAGCTCATACCGTACCGGCAGTGTTTGCATGAACTTTGTCAACGGTTTCAATCAATAGATTTCAGGCATATTCCAAGGATTCACAATGAGGTTGCTACGCTTTGGCCACTTTGGCGTCAATGTTGCATCATCCAGACAAGGCTTATGTGGACCCGTTACAAATTCAGGTCCGAGATCAGCATGCCTATTGTAACATGGTGGAAGAAGAGCTTGATGGTGAGCCGTGGTTCCATGATATCAAAGAATACCTCCGGATGGGAGTGTACCCAGCACAAGCTACAGGGGATCAAAAGAGAGCAATTCGACGCTTGGCAAGTGGCTTTTTCTTCAGTGGAGGAGTGTCGTACAAGAGAACCCCCAGATCTTGGATTACTGAGATGCATGAATGCTAAACAGGCTACAGTTATCATGGCCGAGGTACATGCGGGAGTTTGTGGACCTCATATGAGCGGATATGTATTGGCAAAGAAGATTCTCCGAGCGGGTTATTATTGGCTTACTATGGAACGGGATTGCTTCAGTTTCGTGCGCAAGTGTCATCAATGTCAGGTACATGGAGATTTGATTTATTCTCCACCATCTGAATTGCATACAATGTCGGCACCATGGCCGTTCGTTGCATGGGGAATGGATGTCATTGGGCCGATTGAGCCAGCGGCGTCAAATGGGCACAGGTTTATTCTGGTAGCTATTGATTATTTCACTAAGTGGGTGGAGGCAAAAACTTTCAAGTCTGTGACCAAGAAGGCAGTGGTCGAGTTTGTGCATTCGAATATCATCTGTCGGTTTGGGATCCCGAAGGTAATCATCACAGACAATGGGGCCAATCTCAATAGTCATTTGATGGCAGAGACATGTCAGCAGTTTAAGATCACGCACCGCAATTCTACCCCATGTCGTCCTAAGGCGAATGGAGCGGTCGAAGCAGCTAACAAGAACATTAAGAAAATACTTCGGAAGATGGTAGAAGGGTCCAGGCAATGGCATGAGAAGTTACCTTTCGCCCTTTTAGGCTATCGCACTACTGTCCGTACTTCAGTAGGGGCGACTCCTTATTCACTGGTGTATGGCACTGAAGCAGTAATACCCGCAGAGGTTGAAATACCGTCTCTTCGGATTATTGCTGAGGCGGAAATTGATGATGTCGAATGGGTTAAAGCCCGCTTGGAACAACTAAGTTTGATTGATGAAAAGAGATTGGCAGCAGTATGTCACGATCAGTTGTACCAACAGAGAATGGCAAGAGCATATAACAAGAAAGTGCGTCCGCGGAAGTTTGAAGTAGGGCAATTGGTATTGAGGCGTATCTTACCTCATTGGGCTGAAGAGAAAGGAAAGTTCGCCCCGAACTGGCAGGGGCCATTTGTTGTAACAAGAGTGTTGTCCAATGGCGCATTATATTTGACAGATGTGGAAGGAAAATGTGTAGAAATGGCTATCAACTCTGATGCAGTCAAGCGATACTATGTATGATTTCTTGGTTTAATTGTACTGTATTGTATTTGGCATATTTTTGAGATTGAAATGATGAAGGCATTTTGTTCTGCTATCCAAACACATTATCCTTTATTATCCCTTTTGAGCCTCATTTATTTTCTTTCGTACCCCTCTTTCGGAATCAGTAACAACTCGGGAGCTCGAGCAAGGAAAATCAGTGAAGAAACAAGAAACACATTCCAAAAGAAAAGAAAAGGAAAAAAAAGGGAAAGAGAAAAGAAGGCAAAAAAGAAAAATGGAAAAAAAGAGAAAAAGAAAAGAGAAAAAGAAAAATGAAGAAAAGAAAAGAAAGAAAAAGAAATGGAAAGAAAGTGGAAGAAAAGGAAAGATTGCAACAACAAAGTAATTTCTATGACCCGAACTACGTTTGACTTGATCCCGAAAGGGTACGTAGCAGCCTCTCCCTGAGGTTCAGTCACACCAAAACAAAATCCCAAAAGTCCCCACGAAGGAACTAGGGCAGAAGTTGTGGTCGTTGTGAGAGATTTGATTATGAAAGTTGTAACTGTGAACCCATGTTAAGTTGTTTTGAGCCTTTTATACCCTTCTTTCTAACCCTATCCGAAAGCCCACATTACGGGCCAAAGGAAGACCTTCTGATCAATCTTCAAAAGCGCCAATACGAGCAAGTGAAAGTGGTTCGCGTCAGGGGCAACATTTCGGTGCAAAGAAAAATAATAAAAATGAGAGAGTCTTATTGGTGAAAACCCTCACGGGCACCGTAAGGCGAAGCAAGTTGAGAGAAATAAAAAATGAGAGAGTCTTATTGGTGAAAACCCTCACGGGCAGGCGAAGTGATTTGAGAGAAATCAAAAATGAGAGAGTCTTATTGGTGAAAACCCTCACGGGCACCGTAAGGCGAAGGTGAGTTTTTCAGACAGGCAAATGAGACAAGTCTGTGGCCGAAAGCTGCTCAAGACATTGCAGGACGAGAAAGATTTGGTTTTGGGTGAAAATCAGGTTATGAAAGTCCGGAACAACAAATGTGGCAATCGAAAGTTGATTGGTTAGACAGACTAGGCTGGTCAATCAAAAATGCATGGCATGCTCAATGGTACCAGCAGTTCCACTCAGATAAGTCTCATTCTCTTCTTTCTTCATTACAAATCATCCGTTCTCGGATTCTCTTTATCCTTAACCCTCAGGGTCGTTGCATTTCATTCTTTCGAGGTTTATCTTTAAGATGTTTCAGTGTCAGTTCTGTTCAAAATAAAAGGAAGGAATGTCAAGGCAAACTACCAGCTTCCTAGTTGTACAGACAGGGCCAGAATATATCAAAGATGTCAAACGTAATGTAAGTCATAAAGGACCACTGGAAGTGTCATTGGTGTTAATCGGATAATTGTGGGGAAGAAGCGAAGTTTCAAAAGAGGGGTCAGAAACACAAAAACAACAATATGGGATAGAACACTTGGATCATCAGAGTCAAAGGGTTGAAATTCGGTCAGGAAGTCGAGGGGATTCAAGGCAAGTCCAGGAAAGCGAGACGGAGTAAAGCCCAGCAGCAGGGATGTACCTAGCAAGAATGCCAGCAACTAGCCACCATTTCATATTGACAAGATCTTTCTTTGATTGAAACAGGGGCAGAAATTTCGTTCGTTTCGGAGAAACCCTCTGTAAGGAAAGGTAGCACCCAAACAGGTATGACTGGAAACTCTCAGGACCCTCCTGGAAAATGGGACTTAGTTTAAATTTCAAAACAATCATGAGTAGCATAATTTAGCACAAATGTATCCCAAAGAACATAAGTTGGTTTCAAAGTTGCTCGTTTAAGATAGGATTCAATTAGGAGTTTTCAGGACCCTCCTGGATAATGGGACGTAGTTTTAAAGTCTGCTTAGATAACAAAATATAGTGGAAGTCGTACCTTCAGTAGATATAACTTAGGTTAAAACTGTCTTTTAACTAGAAGTTGCCAGGACCTGCCTGGATAATGGGAAGTAGTTTAAGACCTTTTAGACAACAAATGTAGTGGGAGTAATACCTTTGGAAGATATAACTTAGGTTTGTAATTGTTAGGAGTTATCAGGACCTCCCTGGATAATAGGACTTAGCTTTCACATTCTTGGTAGAATAATTCAATTTAACACTCACATCTGTGCCCAGCCACCAAACTGGGGCAAAAAATTTTCTTTGCTTGTTTTGTTGCAGTCAGGAGCCCACCTGGAGAACAAGGGAATACGTTTCAAGTTCAGCAGTCAGGAGCCCACCTGGAGAACAAGGGAATACTTTTCCAGTTTCAGCAGTCAGGAGCCCACCTGGAGAACAAGGGAAGTACAATTCAAATTTAGCTTTCAATTTTTTATATTTGATAACATGCTGTACCCAGCCACCAAACTGGGGCAGAAAATTTTCTTTGCTTGTTTTGTTGCAGTCAGGAGCCCACCTGGAGAACAAGGGAATACTTTTCAAGCTTCAGCAATCAGGAGCCCACCTGGAGAACAAGGGAATACTCTTCAAGTTTCAGCAGTCAGGAGCCCACCTGGAGAACAAGGCAAGTATAATTCAAATTCTATCTTTTAATTTTAATATTTGATAACATGATGTGCTCAGCCACCACACTGGGGCAGAAATTTTCTTTGTTTGTCTGTTTTGTCGAAGTCAGGAGCCCGCCTGGAGAACAAGGGGATACTTTTCAAGCGTTGCAATCAGGAGCCCGCCTGGAGAACAAGGGAATACTTTTCAAGCTTCATCAATCAGGAGCCACCTGGAGAACAAGGGAATACTTTTCAAACGTCAGCAATCAGGAGCCCGCCTGGAGAATGGAGGCATATATTTCAAATCTTAGTGGTCAAGCATCACTCGGAGGAATGGCGAAACATCTCCAATCACAATGCAAGGCCACAACGCAAGAATTCTAGTGGAAGAATACAAGTTCAAGGCAACACAAAGAGCAAGTTAGAAGACATAGATATGACCCTTTTTGTAATTCATAGATCATAGCTTAGGCTAGCTTCTTTTTATTTTAACATGGTGTAATAAGGAGGTCAGCGAGCAATAGCAGCAACAACAGCAGTAAAATCACAGCCCCTGGTAGTCCCAGCTACCAAACCTTCCAGAACTACACTGACCTGATTCCTTTTTAGCCAAGGATATGTAGGCAACCTTTGAAGCAGGGTTCGGTCAGACGGTTTTCAAAAAAGGCTTCACACGGAGTGTTCAAACGGGCAAAAATCGCTCGTATCCGCTCACTTATCTTTGCCCAAAAACTCTTCGTGTTCCCAAGCAAAGAGGGGCAGCTGTGAACACGTGATTTTTGCCCTATATGAATTACTCCCAGAAATTCAAACAAAATGATTTCTTTCATTATTTTGCAATTTTGTGGATTTTTGTGACATTTTGTGTTAATTGTTTGCATTTTTGTCTGTGCATTTTAACTCATATAAAATACAAAATATATGCATTGCATTTAGGGTTTAATTTTACATGTTTTTGGAATTAATTAGTAATTAGGAGTTTACAAAAAATAAAAAAATCATCACAACAATAGTTTACTTTTCCCTCTAGTTTTATTTTGGAATTTTAGTAATCTTTCTTTTATTTTGGTAATTAATTATCAGTGGTAGTTGTCATTTAGAGCTAATCAATTTGGTAAGATAATTTTATTAAGAGCTAATTTGGATTTAGGTTTTAATTTGAAAAAGAAAAAAAAGAGAAAAGAAATTCAAAGAATTGAGTTATTTGAAAAAGACCCACAAATTGGGCCTCCTGTGATTTTAATTGACCCAGCCCCAATCTCAACCACCCTGGTCCAAAGCCCAAACGCCCCAGTCCGGTCCGTTTCCCATACCCCAACCAAACGACGCCGTTTGGAACAATTCAATCTGAGCCGTCGAGGTTGGATGATCCTACGGCTCAGAACTATGGGAACATTTGATATATAAGTGTCTTAACCTCCCCCTACCCCCCAAGCCATCTCTCACAACCTTCACACACTCAGATATAACGCCGCCTTGGGCCACCGTGCACCGCCCGGCGAAAATCGCCCACGGCGGTGGCCGGCGGCCAATTAGGCCCAAATTCACACCACAACCTCGCCTTCCCTCCCCCATACCCATACCACACTCTGTTTTCCCAAAATCCCCTTGTATCGCCTCAGATTATGGAAACCCTAGCCCGCCGCCCCTAAACTCCACCACCTCAAGTTGGCGGCGCCGGCCTCAACCACTCCCAAATCAATACCCTGAGGCCCCCTTTGCCTCCCACATGATTAAATCCTGTACTAGTTCTCCTCAAACATCCCTAAAAACTCTCGAATCTCGAATTTAGTTTAACCCTAAAATCCAAAATTTTCCAGTTGCGTCAAGGTTTTGGTTCCATTCTGAGGTTATCTATGTGTTTTTGGTTAAAAACACATGAATAGCCTCAGATTGAATCAGGACATGACATGCTGAAGATCCTCGCTGATTTCTGTCCTGTCATTTCGTTAGGTATTTCCTCTATCTCGTTTTCTTTGGTGTAATTTCGTCTATTCCTCCATCTCTTCTTTGATTTCGTTATTTGTTTGATCATTTTGTGTTCCTTCAACGAGTCAACTAGCTTTGGACTAATTTAGGGCTTTGTTTAGGCTTGACTAACTGTCCTTCATGATTAATTGATTTAGAAATTGTAGGGTTTTAATTGATTCTATTTTCGTTTTAGTTTTTGGTTTAATTTTGTTATGTTTTGATTTTTTCTAGTTTGATTTTGTGTTTGGTTTTGATTAAATAATCCATGATTGCTGCTGATAATTTGATTTTAGTTTCAATTGCCATTAATTGTCAGTTTATTCATTCTTAGATTTAATTTCATGATTAGTTGAATTGTTTAGTTAGTTCAATTTTTAATTGTTGTTTGGTTATAGCTGAGTAGTTTCTAGTTCATAGTTAATTAACCATGGTTAGTCTAACTAGGATAAAAGGCTGGATTAATTTGACTAGACTTGGTAGTTTCAGGAAATTTCAGGGGCAATTTAGGAAGCTAGAACCTTCTATGACCTTCTAGACTAGGACTGTAGTTGGAATATTAATAACTTAGGGTAATAACTTAGACAACAAGTCAAGACTTTAGGACTAAGGAATAAAATCTGAAAATAAAAGAGGGGTAAAAAGTGTGAGTGAAATCTAGAAGCTTCTCCCTGAAATTTGCATATAAAAGGCAGCCCCCTTTGCCTTCATTGACAAGTTTCACACACCTGAAAATTCAAAAGAAGTTTTTGAACATCTGAAAATCCCAAAAAAAAAAAAGTTTTCAGCTCCAAAAAAATTCCCCCCCAAAAGCTGCTCTCTAAGTGTCAGATCTGGTTTTGAAATTCAACATTCAAAAACACAAAAACAATAGAAAACCTCTAAAAAAACAAAAAAAAATACTGTTCCATTAGATAATTCAGGTTAATTTTGACTTTTAGTTATCGATTTCCATTCTTCTAGTTCAATACTTGGATTCTGAAACTTCAAGTGTTCCCTGGTCTGATTTCCAGCAATTTTGGGTCTGTTTAAACTGGTTTTGGATGAGTTGTGCATCTGCTGAAGTATTCTAATGCATTTCGAGCTTATTTGAATGCATTTCAAGTGGTCTTTGGGTTGATTTGTTAGTTTCTGCTTGGTTGTTGAATATTTCTGGATTTCTGAATCCATTCCTGGGCTGTTCGTTATTCAATATTGCTGGAAATTGTTCATTACTGCTGCTGCTCGATCATTGTTTTGGCTGACCTCTTCTCCTCCATTTCTATTTCTATTTCCAGGTATTTTTTCAGCTCCAATTGATGTGTGAAGGACTGAAATAGTCGACGTGTATTAGTTAATTGAACAAATGAAATTTGGCTTGTGATAGCAATTTGTTTGTAGTTATGATAGTTTAATTGTATCTACATAGTAGCTGTAGTGGAAAGTTAAATGAATGGACGCCTTACAATTTGTAGTAAGTGGACTGTATAACTATTACTCTTTCAAACTTGTATTGTGAGTTGAATGCCTGATTTAGTCTTGTAGTTGTAAAAATAGGTTCAAAATGGTTGTACGTCTCAGTAGCTAATTCCAGTAGTTGTGTAGTTGTAAAAAAATAGGTTCAAAATGGTTGTAAGTTTCAGTAGCTAATTTCAGTAATCCAAGTCCAAAATATCGAAATCACTTGATGTGTTGAGATCTGGTTTAGTAGTTTTAATTTCAATCAGCCAATGAGTTGTTATTACTGTTGCTAAAGTCGAACCATGTTTTAGTCTGATTTGCATTTGTAGTGGTATTTAGGAACTCACTAATAGGTAAATAAATAGGACAATCCGAGTTGGAACTGGAATTCAAATGATCAATGCTTCATTAGTTTGAGTAGGTGAATGTTGTTCTTCCTTATTACAACTGTTGAGTGCACTTTGAATAATTTGAAGCAATCTTGGTGCATATTTTCTCACATTGAATTGAAATTTGGTTTAGTTTAACAATCAAAGCTTAACAGCCCCTCTTCGAACAGTTTGGGCTTCAGCACTAACGGATGGCCCAGGCAGTCCAGTTCTAGTGCAAGAAATCTGGGCCAGCCGCCTCTCCTATTGGGCCAATGTCATGGAATTGGCTGAATTTCAGCCCTTTGGTCCTAAAATCGTTAGGTTCGGACAATATAATTAATTAATTAGGGCCTTTCCTTTGTATTTTTTTAGAGACAATACATGATAGAAAATTGTAGATTACTTTAGGTTTGCCTTTTAATAATAAAACGAGATGAGCCTCGCTAAACAATATAAACAAAATTGCGGAGCCCTCGATAAATGTTTATACAACAATACCTAGACTTCGGGATGAGCAGTTTAGCGAATTTCACGGCTTTCCCCAAAGATAATAACGCGTTAGCCTCTTTAAGCGCGTCTTTTAATAATATTACCTTCCTAAATACGGGTGCACATTTATGTGACCCAAATCCAAGTCCCAACGAAGTCGAAATGTGTCGAAAATCGCGGGTGCATTTATGTGACGCAGTTCGAGACGTGTTTTCACGACGTTGCAATTCTCTTAAAATAATAATAATAAAAGCGGTTCCAAAGTTAAAAAAGCATAAGCTCAAACATGTTTTGAAATCAGATAAATAAGCCAAATATGCAGTTGAGCGACCGTGCTAGAACCACGGAACCCGAGAATGCCTAACACCTTCTCCCGGGTTAACAGAATTCCTTACTCGAATTTCTGGTCGCGGACTGTTAACAGAGTCATAATTTCCTCGGTTCGGGATTCAACCGGTGACTTGGGACACCATTAATCTCCTAAGTGGCGACTCTGAGATCTTAATAATAAATCCCGTTCCGATTGTCCTTTAAGTGGAAAAACTCCTTTATGCCCTTGCGGGTGTAAGAAAAAGGAGGTGTGACACTTGCCTCCATATTTGCATAAGCCTAATCCTTGCCTCCATAGTTGCATGAGGCCAATCCTTGCCATCCTGTTTGCATGAGGCTAATCCCTGCCTCCCTATCTTCATGAGGCTAATCCCTGCCTCCATATCTGCATGAGGCTTATCCCTGCCTCCGTATCTGCATGAGGCTAATCCCTGCCTCCGTATCTGCATGAGGCTAATTCCTGCCTCCATGATTGCATAAGGCTAATCCTTGCCTCCCTATCTTCATGAGGCTAATCCCTGCCTCCATATCTGCATGAGGCTAATCCCTGCCTCTGTATCTGCATGGGCTAATCCCTGCCTCCATATCTGCATGAGGCTAATCCCTGCCTTTATATTTACATGAGGCCAATCCCTGCCTCTGTATCTGCACGAGGCTAATCCCTGCCTCCGTATCTGCATGAGGCTAATCCCTGCCTCCATATTTAGATGAGGCTAATCCTTGCCTCAATATCTACATGAGGCTAATCCCTGCCTCTATATTTGCATTAGGCTAATCCCTGCCTTCATATCTTCATGAGGCTAATCCTTGCCTCCATATCTACATGAGGCAAATCCCTTGCCTCCTTATCTTCATGAGGCTAATACCTGCCTCTATGATTGCATATGGTTAATCCTTGCCTCCATATCTGCATGAGGATAATCCCTGCCTCCATATTTGCATGGGGCTAATCCTTGCCTCCACATTTGCCCGGGACTAAGCACTGTCCCTCCTTGCATGAATATCGCTCTATTCTGGTACTATCTATTTGCTTTTCTATCAGGCTAAGCTCTACCCTTCATTTCACAAGACTAAGTCTTGTCTTGTTAACATCATATTATTGCATCTCATGGGCTGAAATATCGCCAATCTATCCAAAGGCGTCATAGTCTAAAGGCATCATCCTCATAGCCGGAAGACACCATGCCATGGCCTGAGGATCTCTCAAATTTGCATATCATTATTCAAAGGCGTCATGGTTCGGAAGCACCATCTTCATGGCCCGAGAACATCATTTCATGGCATGCGAATCCGTCACTAAACAATTCATGGCCAAGGACATCATGGTCTGAGGATGTCATCCTTAACCGTCCGAAGACAACTTTTATGGTCCAAAGGCAACCTGCATTATGTTTAAATTTTCGCACAAATACATGTTTGTAGCGTCTCTTTATCTGTAGGTGACTGCTAAGAAACCGCTATCCCAGCAGGAGCAACCTCGCTCCAGTTCCTTCAACTATCTTTAACTTGACCATTCATCATAACCACCTATCCCGAAATCTCGTGTCCGTTCTTGTAATGACTTCATCGGTATGTTCCACCGATGGATCCAGAATTACACATGGCCTGATTCCTGTAAAACCAGAGATATGTAGGTAGCTCAAGGACTAGGGTTCGGCCTATATTTTTGAAGACATCCCGTTGAGTCAAAATCAAATCATTTCTTTACCCGAAAACTCTTTCATCCTTTCCGGGTAAAGAGGGGCAGCTATTGATACCCAATTTTTCCTTCGTATATATTTAAATATGCATACATACTTTCAAAATATTGCATACACACTCACAAACATGCACAAATATTTTTATAATTTTTTCTATAATTTTGAAGGGCTTAAAAACCAACTTATTTTTGCATTTTATTTATACAAAAATTCAATAACTATCCCTCATATTAATTTTATGAAGATTGATTATTGAAATTCATCATTTTATGCCCATATAAACCCTTAAATATTTTAGTTGTATTTTTTACAATCACATTTGCATTTTAGGCTAGAATTACGTATTTTTGCAAAAATAGCCTATATATATGCAAAATTATATTATCCACACAGAAAATGGATTTTCATATTTTTATAATATTAAGAAGTATTTTAAAACATTTTCATACACAAATCACATTTTTATCGTTTATAAATTATTTTATAAAATTGTTTTACTAAATTAATTGAGTATTTAAAATATAGCCCTAGAAAAGGCCCAAATGCCACGTGACCCTAGCCCAATTACCCCCTACCCGTCCAACCCAAACCCAGACCCAAATACCCGGTTAATTTCAACCCGCCCCACATAACATTCAATCATGGCCGTTGATCTTCTGAGATCGATGGCCCTAAATCAACCACCCCCTTTTAATATAAGAAAACCTGCACCCTACCCATTTTCTTCCAAACCCGCCGCCCTCATATTCTCTCATCTCTCACCCACTCTAACCCTAGCACCGTCACCTTCTATCTCCTCCGATTCTGACCTAAAATGGAATTAGCTATGGCTTCCTTTGGATTATTGGTCTCTCTTCACCGTTGGTTACTCGTTTATGACCCTATCTAGTTGTTTCCTAAACATGGCAAAGCAAATCTGGCCAGGATCGAGCCAGATCAGGTTCAAGATCTTTCATGGTTTGACTATTTCTGTCTATATTCATTCCAATACTTGTTAGTACGAATGCCTTCGTATTTTAGGGTCTCAAATCTCCGGTTTAAACCAGATTTAGTTCATTTTATGAATCTGGATATCTTTTGGTTGAATCTGTTCAGATCTGAAATGAATTCATGCATATTTTGGTATTTCTTCTTTAATTCTTCAGTACTTCCACCTCGATGACTTCTGATCTTTCCCTATTTTTTATTCCTAACTAATTTTGGTTTACCCTATGATTGAGGTCTTGCTTCCAACGGGTTTTTCTGCAAATATTTAGTTTTAAAACGCTTTTGTCTCCGAAGTACCTGTTAGGGTTTCCTGATTTATTCTTGTTTATTGTATGCTTCTGTATTTTTGCCTAAAAATCTCTTATAGTTCTGATTATTTAACTGATTATTTGCTACTTCTGCCCGTTTGCCTCGAACTCTATCGACTAATTGATTAATCAATTTTACACACTTAAATTAGGGTTTGAAATTGGGCTTTCCTTATTATATTTTACCTTCTTGCCTTATGTGTAGCTATTAATTGATGCTACTAGCCTGATTTTATGCTTTGATTGTTATGAACTAACTTCTGATTAATTTTGGAGTTAATTCTTGTCTTATTTAGCGTAGCCCTTTATTACTGATTGATTCCATATGTATCTTTCCTTAAATTAAGTAACACTAGTCCGATTTTGTGGCTAACTTGTTCATGACTGCTTCCATTTGATAGATTGTCTGATGATTTCTTACCTTATTAACCTTGTTTTGATTTGCTAAGGGACTCCATGTGAGACTTCCTTAAATTAAGTACCATTTTATGGGATTCTGTCCCCTTAATTGAACCATGACTGATTGCTAATTGATTTCCATACCTTATGTGCATATGATTGGCTCATTACCTTATGTGGCCTACTCTATTGCATACTATAAAGCTCCCCATTGTTCTGGCTCGAGGGGAGATCAGTTCACAATATACACACACAGACTTAAGAAAAGCACTAAAAATTCTTGCTCTCTCTCTGTTGCAAACTCTTGTCACTTGTCTACTGCACCATCTAGTTGGCTGGAAGCCAAGAATAGGTCTTGGATCCTTTTTACCTCATTCTTTTACTGCAAATTTCCAACTGGTATGCTCCCATTTTTACGATCATGCAAACCTCTGCCTGCATTTAGTTTGTATACTGCCTGTTCCCAACATGACTTTTCTTATGTTATTAAATCAGTAGAATCTTCTAGACTAGCCTGTCTATAACTAAACCTATGTGTTTCATGCCTCTTGTTCTCAGTCAGCATATGTATTACCTTTGATTATGTTGCATGCTTCCTGTTATTTGACTTGACTTATATGATTCCTTATAGTTAGTAGTCCTTTTCCTTCTATCCTGATCAAACCTGCATGTCTACTGCTATCACCTATTTTCTTCTATGTTGACTACAATAACCTGCCTACCTCTGTTTGGTTGAATCTATGTGTGCCTTGCTCTCAATCTATTTGGTTCCTGCTTTTGTAAACTTCTGTGTATCCATATGAATTAGACTCATGCTCATTTCTCATGTCCAATATGACCCCCAACCCCTGCTCCCCTCTCTTTGTGGTTATTTGTCCTCAATATGCTATATGCAACCTAGTGCTAACTAATAAACTAGGTTGAATCTGGGCAGTAGGAATCTTTGCTTTGGGACTCTGTGATCATGTTTTTGCTTGCTATTTGATTGCTAAAACATTTGCTGCAACGACTCTGTTTGCTCCTAAACAACATTCTTAAAACTACTTCTGTTTTCAAACACTACTCTTACTCTTAGAGCACCTAGGGTCTTGCCCCTCTGGTGTATGCATTGCTTAGGAGTCCCTGAGGCTCCTCTGAACTTTGACACACTAGAGTTGGGCTTTCCAAGCTTGCTCAAAAAGTGTTACTGTAAAGGTTTATCCTGGTGTGAGCATTGCCCGGGGTCCCTGAGGCCCTTGGGAACTTTGACACACCAGAATCCTGTTGGGTGCACTATGATATTATGGCATTTTGTGGATTGGTTGAAGGCCTGGTTTGCCAGGAGTATCTTTTGGGCCTATATTCAGGCTCTCTATAGTTGTAGCACTCTCATTTCTGTAATTCATTATCAGTGTTGGTTTGTAATAATATCCTTGTAAACAGATATTGGGGAATTAGTAAAAGGGAGGGATTCTTATGCAAGTTTGTGGGAAATTGGGTAAGAATCATGTCTTAGGTTATTATGACTATTTGCATGCATTAGAGACCATGTTCATAGGGTTATTTACCTACATTAGATACCATGCCTATTGGTATTGCAATATTTGTTCATTTAGAAACTAAGCTTATAGTTTATTGCAATGTTTAGACATCATGCCTATAAGGTTTAAAAATCAATCTTGTGTGTTTAGACACTACGCCTGTAAGTTTGAAGACCGTCTTTACATGTTGCCAAAGTTTAAAACAATTTCTGCATATCAATGAAGTTCTTATGCTAATTAGTGCATTTAGAAATTACACCTATAGGAATTTGAAAACCGATTTCTGCAAGTCTAAATTACACCTAGACAACATGCCTATAGGATACAAGCTGCATGCCTTAACTTGTTTACTGATTTACTGCACTCCTGATTAATGATTAGATACCATGCTTATAGGACATCACTATACGCCTAGGCAAGCCTGTAAGGCGACTAAAATCCTGCAAAACTGTAAAACTATGCTCTGTTATTTGTGACTGCCCATATTTAAGAGGTTTAAAATCAGTAGGCAAACTGATTAAGTTTTTTTTTACACTTTAGTATTAACTCAATACTGCATATTCTCCGCTCACCTAGATATCATGTTCTAGGGCTTCTCTTAAATATTTGAAAACTGTGTTTGAGACGTGCACTTGCTTGCTCTGTTTGGGAGGTAAAACTTGAGCCTTTAATTGTTCTATCTTTGTCTAGTCCTAATTGTTTTGGTTGTCGCCAAGATTTTTCTCCTTTAAGCACCTTAGGATAGTCTAGAACTACCTAAATTAGAGGTCCTAAATACCTCCAGGGCCACAAGGAAAGGAAGGGTAGTGCACGCGTAGGATACGCTTTAAGGTTGGTAGAACGCTTTAGGCTATGACCAAGGGGAGAGAATTGGGTAGTAAGGGATATGATGACCTGTGCGCTAATGTGACGTGTAGCCCGTCATTAAGGAGTGATTACCGAGCATTACATGGGTATGATCCTGTAGGCTAATCAACCTAGGACTTCCCTTTCCCAATTTCCATGTGTTTAAATTCTCTAAACTCCCTTTACATATACATAAGCTGTCCAAATCTCTTTACCTTCATTATCTGAACTTGCTTGATCATATATGCACTTAGATGGGGAAAGCTACTTTATTTGAATATACTTGCCTGTGTGTTAATTGACTAATTCATATAGTTTAAGTTTGGCTAGGACCCGCCGTTGTGGACCGCGAGGGGTGACTATCACCTTCCCCTCAAGGTTATTTCGAGCCCTTACCCTAATCTTTGGTAATGCAAACTAGTCACAAGAGTTAATTACTCTAGGTGCCCTAACGCACCATAATACGTTAGGTGGCGACTCTTCAAATACCTAATTCCCAAAAGGAAACGAGTTGTTTCCCCATAAATGTCGAAACCCGGACTTCCCCGCAAAAAAAGGGAAAAATAGGGCGCGGCAGCAGGTAGATGCCACATTGGCGGTGCTCCAAAAATGGAAGAAGGCAATTGGATGGACTTTAGCTGATATTTGGGGATAAGCCCCACCTTTTGTATGCACAAGATTATTCTTGAAGATGATTCAAAGCCTTCCTTGGAACATCAAAGGAGGTTGGACGAGGCAATGCAAGAAGTTGTGAAAAAGGAGGTGATCAAGTGGTTGGATGCCGGGGTTGTGTACCCTATCTCTGATAGTTCTTGGACTTCGCCGGTGCAATGTGTGCCGAATACGGGTGGTATGACCATGGTTACCAATGCGCAAAATGAGTTAATTCCTACCAGGACTGTCACCGGATGAAGGGCGTGCATGGATTGCCACAAGTTGAACAAAGTGACCCGCAAGGATAACTTTCCATTGCCTTTTCTTGACCAGATGCTAGATAGACTTGCTGGGCGTACCTTCTACTGTTTCTTGGATGGGTATTCTGGGTACAACCAAATTTTGATTGCTTCGGAAGATCAGGAGAAGACCACCTTCACTTTCCCATATGGTACCTTTCCCTTTTCTAGGATGCCATTTGGGTTGTGTAATGCACCGCCTACATTCCAATGGTGTATGATGGCCATATTTACCGACATGGTGGAGGACATTTTAGAGGTGTTCATGGACGACTTCAGTGTTGTGGGTGACTCGTTTGGTTAGGACAACTCTTTCCTTTTGGGAAAGGGGTTTTGCTATTTTGAAGAGTCGCCACCTAACGGTTTTAAGGTGCGTTAGGGCACCTATGGGGTTCAACTACAACTATGTTTGGTAACCAAAGATAGGGTAAGGGCTTGAAAATATACCAAGGGGAAGGTGTTAGGCACCCCTTAGGATCCACTAGTATGGTTCCCGGCCAGATAGTTTTTATGAATTTGTGCAATTAGCAAGTAAATAAGTAAGGCTCAAGTAATAGGGGATTAGGAATTTAAATACACAAGTGTTTGAGAAGAACAATAAAAGCAAGGTTTTGAAAAGAGTTATAATATAAGCATGCTTGTGAGTGTATATAAATGGGGTCCTAGGTTTGTTTGTAATATGGATCACATCAATGCAATACCCGGTACGGCACTCCTCAGAAGAGGGGATACACGTGGTATTAGCGCACTGGTCATCATATCCATATCTACCCTCCCCACCCCGTGAAGGTATTAAAGCGAGGATTGATCTCGACCTCTATTGCATGCTGTTACCCGTCCCATTCCTATCAGTCCCGGAGGAATTTAGGACTATTATTCCTATAAGAGGGAGGTTTTAGGCTGACTCTTAGGTTTAAAGGTAAAAAGGCTAAGGCGACATACAAAAACACGTAGGATCATTTAAAGGGGAGACATGCAAGCAATTAGAAGGTTCATGTATAACTCCGCAAATAATTCATATAAATAGCACGACTTAAACGCAGTTAAGGTATGAATTTTAAATCCTAAAGCAGGGTGCTTGAGTCAGAACTAGATTTATTATATAACTCAGAAAAGAAGTGCGAATTAGGCCTGTTTGTTGGTTGTAGCAGTTGATACTTTAAACAAAGGCAGTTCCATTTTTAAGTAATTACCTAAGGCTTGCCTAGGCGTGAGCAGGATTCAGCAGTTATTCAGGATTATTAAGAAAGTTGGAGATTATTATTATTACCTAAACATGCTGTTCTAGGTGTTCAACATATAGAATTGTTGCTAGTTAATCGTAAGGACCGAATAAAATCGTTTTATTCCTTTTATGCGTCCATAATTAGCCTAAGCATGCTTAAGCGAATATAAATGAAATCCTAAAGACATGATATCTAATGTGCAGAGATGCATAAGAATGTATATGCAGAATCCTAAACAAGATTTCTATATGCACGAATATTGCAGTGTTTAGAACATGATTACTAGAATATGCAGAGATGATATGTTTGTTAGTGTTGTTTAGCCTAAAACAAGATCTCTAAGTGTGCATGATAGTAGGAACATGATTGCGAAAACACTGGTTATTAACACATTTAACGCATGATTTGCTAAGTGACATGATAGTGAAATGGACATGCTGAAATTTTTTAATTTAAAATGCTAAAGAACATGATCTCTAATGCATGAAATGAGTGTTAAGCACGGTTTCTGTTGCGCAAGTAGTAATATAAACCTAATAACATGCTTTCTACCCCTTTTGATAGCATGCATATTTCCCATCCCTTTTTCACTAGCCAACCCTATAATGTTTACAAATTATTACAAACCATGTGATAGAATTACATAAGCAGAAATGAAAGAAAAACAAGGAGCTACAATCATAGGAAGCCTGATCTTGACTTCCTATCTGAGTTATGTAATTAATCACTTCAATGCCAATATTAATCAAAATCCTTTCTCATATTTGGGTGTGTCAGAGTTCCCTAAGGACCTCAAGGGATCCCAGGCAGTGCTCACACCCAGATTTACATAACCAAACAGAATGAGTGCAGTGTGGAAGGGCCAGCTCTTATGTTTCCAAGTTCAGAGGGAGCTCAAGGGTCCCAAGGCAAGGCTCACATAAAAGGGGCAGAACCTAGATTCTAAGAGTAGGTGAGAGTGCTGGACATAGTTTGAAAAAGAGTTTGTTTAAAAACCGGGTTGAAAGTAATCAGTAACAGAGGTGATTTGAAAGCAGTTGCAGTAGTAAACAAAACTCAAACTCCCAAGATGAGATCACACACAGAATCAGTGGTCATACAAGGGGGGTCAAGGGATTTGGGACACATAGACATTTGACTGTAAACACATAGCCCCATCAAGGGCCTTTAGGACTGTTGGATATGCACAGCAATAGCTGATACTGGCATGATCACAGGCTAGTCAGAAAACATAAGCACATTGAAGGGATAAGGACTTGGGATGACAAGTACACAGTAAGTGACTGACAGAGTACATCTTGAAACACACATGGGGGAATGTATTAATCTAGAGGGGAAGGGGAACATTATGGCATGCTGGTAATGCATCTTAACAGAACCACAAGCAGAAGTAAACTAAAAATGAAAGAAGCTGAAACAAATAAGGAAGCATATCGTTGTTGGAGCTTAAAAGTTAAACTAGGACATACCAGTCAAATAAGGAAAGTGTAGAAAAGAAAAGTAAGCAGGATTCCACAGTCTAGCCTTGGCTTTCAGCCGGCTAGATAAAGTAGTAGCACAAGTAGTAGTAGAGAAAGAGAGAGAGTTTGGAATGTATAAGTGTGTGTTCTGAACTCAATTGTTCGTGTCTTGTTAATGAGAACATTAAGGTATTTATAGCTTTAAAAACGAGTAGAGAATAAGGTAACAAGAAAGGTTTTATCACAGACATGGTAATAATCACAATCAGAATCAATCAACATAAGCACTTCCCTTTACTCAAGCGATTACTGCTCAAACGGATACTAACAAGGTTAATTAAGGAAAGAAATCAGTTTGAGATAGATTGATTCTTGCCATATAAGGGGGTAGTAAAGGTATAAGGTAAATATTTGAGCCTAAGTACAAAATATACTTAATATTGGGAAAGGATTCAAGGTAAAACACCACAATAATTAAAGGAAGGGAATAAATCAATTTAAACAAATGAGAAAAAATTAGGGTATATAAGGGAACCTTTTGCAGTCAGTCGTAACATTGAGGAAATCAAGATCAATCAAGAAAGAATCATGACTCTGCACTTCAACATATAAATAGCAAGGAATGAACAGTCGTATTAGACATACAGGGTCAAACATATTGACCATAAGGAGCAAATTAAATAAACAGACAGAAGTGACATGAATAGGCTAGGGACTATTCAAAGCATGGTAATCAACAAGGTCAAGCAGTCAGGGCTCACATGTAGAGCCAAAGTGAAGAAACCAGTCTAACAGGTAAAGAAAGTCAGAAACAAGTAAAGAACTCACAACAATAAGTGAGGAAAACCTTTTTAGGGTTTTAACAATAGTCGAGTTAGAAAGGTAGGAACTCAGAATCAGATAAGTCAAACAAGGAAGAGGATTCAAACACAAGGAACTAAATCGAACCACGCATGCATGTAAAACAAACAAAGGGACTTTCAAAACTCGGATAAAACCAAAACACCTAGGGTTTTTAACACGATGAACCAGGTTGAGGAAAAAATATAAGAAAACCGTTCAAACATAGTAGAATCATAAAATAACACTGAAAATCAGAGAAGATATCTTTTAAAAAGAGGTTGAGAAAACCCTAATCGTTGAAAATGAAGAGTCACTTTGAAAGAAAATCGAAGAACCTTTGAGGAAACACTTAAAAAGTTCATAACATGCACAGATCTAAGATAGATTTGAAAGAAAATTGGAAAGCTCTTAAAGCTAGGGTTACAGAGAACCCAGGAAAGTGAGAAAGACTTTTAAAAGTTATCGATCTAGCCAGAAAGGCCATGGATCTGACTTGAACGGTCATGGGTGGCCGGAAAAAGACGAGATAGATGTTGAGCATGGACTGGACCAGATCTCTTCGAGATCTGTCCATGGAATCACACAAATAGGTAACCAGTAGACATAGGAGACGAGTACACGCCTCAAACCGCCATGGGAGTACATAGATTAGGTGGGGATTGAAGGGAATTAAGGTAGATTTGGGTGGCGGCGGCTAGGGTTTAGGTGATATTGCAGAGAGAGTTTGAGAGGAAGGGATTCAAGGGCGGCGGGTGGTGAGAAATGATTTAGGGTAAGGGGTCGTTTATGGGTTAAAAATGGTAAGGGGCAATGGTGGCCGTTGATATGAATGATCAACGGCCTAGATTAAAAGGGGTATGTGGGAATCCAGGTTAGGGTTGGTTTTAAAGGGTTAGGGTCGGGTTAATATTAAAATTGGGCTGGGGGAATTGGGGTTCAATTTAGGCTAGAATGGAAATACAAATGGGTTGTTATTTAAATAGCCAATTTTTCCCTTTTCAATTTATAAAAAAAAGTAAATAAATTTTTGAAAATAAATTGGAAGTTCTAAAATGATTCACAACATGTAAATAACAATTTAAAAATATAGTTGTTAATTTTATGAATGTAAAACACAATTAAACCTTAAAATGACTAATATTGCAATTATGTGCAATTCGGCTTTAAAAATACGAAATAAAATTGTAAAAATATGAAAAATTACATTTTCCATATTTTGGCATAAATATAAAAATACAATAGATGAATTATCAAAAATAATAATTTTAGAAATAATTATTGGGATTTTATGGATAAAAAGGGAGAAAATTAACCCATTTAAACCTTTAAAAATTGTGGAAAAATAATAAAACATTTGGACTTGCTTATATATGCATATATATGCTATTTTGAAGTTATTTTGCATATTGAAAATATATAGGGAAAAATTGGGTATCAGCATCTGCCCCTCTTTACCCGGGAAGGATGAAAGAGTTTTCTGGTAAAGAAATGATGGCGAATTTTGACCGAACGAAATGATTTTGGAAGATTCAGGCCGCACCCCGGCTTCCGAGCTGCCTACATATCCCTGGTATTACAGGAATCAGGCCGTATGTAGTTCGGGATTCACCGGCGGAATGTACCAATGAGGCGATTTCATGAACGGACGCAACATCTAGGACTGGGTGAGCGGACAGTTTACGGGAATGGTAAGGTTTGATATGGCTGCGGGCACTGGAGCGGAACTGCTCCCGCTGGGACGGCTGTTGCTCGCTGGTCTACCTGCAAATAAGCAATACAAGCATATATTGTGCATAAATTTAAACATGATGCAAATTCCCGTTGGACCATGAATGTTGTCTTTGGACGGTTAAAAATGGCGTCTTCTGACCATGATGTCCTGGGACATGAAGTGTATAATAAAGGATTCGCAGGCCATGAAATGATGTTCTCGGGCTATGAATCAGGCTGTGTGTAGTTCGGGATTCACCGGCAGAATATACCAATGAGGCGATTTCAAGAACGGACGCAACATCTAGGGCTTGGTGAATGGACAGTTTACGGGAATGGTAAGGTTTGATATGGCTGCGGGCACTGGAGCAGAACTGCTCCCGCCGGGAGGGCTGTTGCTCGCCAGTCTACCTGCACATAAGCAATACAAGCATATATTGTGCGTAAATTTAAATATGATGCAAATTCCCGTTGGACCATGAATACTGTCTTTGGACGGTTAAGAATGGCGTCTTCAGACCATGATGTCCTGGGCCATGAAGCATATAATAAAGGATTCGCAAGCCATGAAATGATGTTCTCGGGCTACGAGGATGGTGCCTCCGAACAATGACGCCTTTGAATAATGATATGCAAAAGATTGAAAGAAATCCTCGGGCCATGACATGGTATTCTCGGGCTATGAAGATGGTGCCTCCGAACAATGATGCCTTTGGATGAGTTGGCGATATTTCAGCCCATGAAGGATGCAGTAGTATGTGGCGATCTTTCAGCAGTGCAAATGTAGTATAAGGCGATCTTTCAGCCGTGCAAATGTAGTATTTGGAGATCTTTCAGCCGTGCAAATGTAGTATGAGGCAATCTTTCAGCCGTGCAATGTGGCGATCTTTCAACCGTGCAATGTGACGATCTTTTAGCCATGCAAATGTAGTATGAGGCGATCTTTCAGCCGTGTAATGGGGCGATCTTTCAGCCATGCAATGCAGTATGAGGCGATCTATCAGCCGTGCAATGTAGTATGAGGCGATCTTTCAGCCGTGCAATGTGGGGATCTTTCAGCCGTGCAAATGTAGATGGAGACAACGTTTAGTCTCGGAAAGCAGAATAGTAGCCTTATGCAATGCAGATGCAGATAGAGGTAGAGCTTAACCTCGGAAGGCAGAATACTAGCCTTATGCAATGCAGATGCAGATAGAGGTAGAGCTTAACCTCGGAAGGCAGAATAGTAGCCTTATGCAAGTTGGAAGGCAGAATGGTAGCCTTATGCAATGCAGATGCAGATAGAGGTAGAGCTTAACCTCGGAAGGCAGAATAGTAACCTTATAAAAGTTGGAAGGCAGAATGGTAGCCTTATGCAATGCAGATGCAGATAGAGGTAGAGCTTAACCTCGGAAGGCAGAATAGTAGCCTTATGCAATGCAGATGCAGATAGAGGTAGAGCTTAACCTCGGAAGGCAGAATAGTAGCCATATGCAAGTTGGAAGGCAGAATGGTAGCCTTATGCTGCAGATGCAGATAGAGGTAGAGCTTAACATCGGAAGGCAGAATAGTAGCCTTATGCAATGCAGATGCAGATAGAGGTAGAGCTTAACCTCGGAAGGCAGAATGGTAGCCTTATGCAAGAAATAAGATAACAAATGCCAGTAAAGTTTTCTTAGCTGATAGCATATTGCGACATTGTGATTGCTGGGAGCATTGTGACATACGGGACATCACTGGTGTGCGGATAGCAAATGTTGGCAAGTGTAACGGTTAAGAGAGTCGTATTCTTGAACGATGTTTGTTCCATGAGCGTGCAGTATGTTTTAATGATTTTGCAATCCTTGTGCCTGCATCCAAAGAAAAATCGTGAGTTTTGTAAAGGGGGGAAAGGTTAGTTCGTATCCCCGCTGGCTTTGCTTGACTCGTTTATTGATACCCAATTTTTCCCGTATATTTTTTATATGCAAAATACTTTCGAAATAGCATATGTATGCATATACAAGTATGCCCAAGTGTTTTAGTATTTTTCCTAATTTTTAAAGGATTTTTTAAATCAATTTATTGCCCATTTTTAGTAGTACAAAAACCAATAATTATTCCCAAAATTATTTTTTTTTGGTGAATAACTTATTTTATTCTCATATTTATACCAAAATGTAGCTAGGGTATTTTTTTTTATACATTTTTACAAATTTATTTTGTATTTTAAAAGCCAAATTGCATACAATTGCAATTTTAGCCTGTTTTCAGAATTAACAGCATTTTATAATTATGAAACTAGTTCCAATATTTTTTAATTAATATTTGTATTTATTAACTGATCCAGTACTTTTAGTTTATTTTCGAAATCATTTTTTACTATTTTTATAAATTTAAAGGGAAAAACTGGCTATTTAAAATATGGCCTCATTTGCATTTCAATTATAGCCAAATTAACCCCCCTAATTGACCCAATTTCAAACCAATTCCGGACCAACCCAATTCTATTTGACCCAACCCTTAACCTATTTAGAACCACCCGACCCAAATCCCTTTTAATCCAGGTCGTTGATCAATCTGATCAATGATCACGCCCAACTATGCCTTATAAAAAGGACAATGCGGTCGTTGCAAATATAATCCGGTTTACAAGTCCGGAGTCGAATCCCACAGAGAATTAACCTATCAATTACCTTTGTTGGAATCACTAAATTCTTTATAATCAACTTCCCCAAACGTTGTAAACAATAGTTGATGGTTTTTCTACTAACTAAGATTGAAAATAAATAACTAAACAACTGTAAACTAAATATGCATGGGTTGTAAACAATAATGAGAAAGTTCTAAGGTAGTGATTTCCCCTATTGATGGAATCCCTTCCGGTTATGTTTCAGATAGATTCACCAAAATATCTCTATCAATCATGAGCACTCTTTTTACCATAAATCTCAACCGAGTAATCACGATAATTTACTAGACGCACTCTCCCGAGTTACGCTAGCTGACTTTGTTTATTATAGCTCACTTTAGATCACACCCAAGGCTTCGTTATCCCTAATCCCGCCTTTAAACCCGTAGTTATAGATCTCTCTTATACTTTGGGAGTGGTGTTGTTCAACAATTACCTAAATATGCACTCTCTCCCGAGTTGTGCACACTAAATAGGTACAGCTAATTGAGGATCCTATCAATTAACCACAATAAACACGTAATTGAACAAATAGAGATTAACCGGCAAACTATATGAACATAATCAAGAAGTTCATCCTTCAATAGGTTCCATCAAAACCTTAGACTAAAGTATTTAGCTACTCATACAAATAACAAAAATCACAAAAGAATTCATATTCAAAGGTAAAAGAACAAAAAAAGAAGATTAAAGATTGATGCCCAATGATCCTCCTTGCCTCTTGCCCTTCCTTGTGATGTTTTTCACTTCCGAAATCCTTCTCCTTCGCTCTTGGCCGGCCTCCCTCGTTTAATATAGGGTTTAGGGCTTAAAATCCCGTGTTTTGCACTTTAGTCCCTAAAATTTACACGTCCTGCCGCGGTCCCACCGCGGTTACGCCAGGACCGCGGCCAGAATGGTCCTCTGAATCTTTCGTAATGTTCTGCCGCGGTCCTACCGCGGTCCTACCGTGGTCCTACTGTAACTGCAGTTTTTCACCCTGTTCTATTTGGAATTTGGAAAAACGTAAAACATGAAAGTTGTAGCCCTTTGAGTTAGCTTTGCAACCATACATTGTGGAACCCAAATGGAGTTCTGAGAAAAATTTTATGTCTATTTTACTGGACAGTGCGCAATATGCCTCCTCGAGTCTTTGTTTTGTTGTTTTATCATCCGTTGATCCCCGAATACGATCCCGGCTTAATTCCTTGGGCTTTTACTCAGACTTCAAAGCTCCAAATCACTTGAATTCATTCCATAACATCTATATAGCTCGGAATCACTCCTACAAGGCATAAAACACACAATTAGTGCAAAACACTAGCGATTAAAGCGCAAACTCAACAAAAGTGCAGTAAATTAGAGTGTAATAAGCGACTAAAATACGTAATTATAGCCTATCATCAACACCCCACACTTAAACCATTGCTCGTCCTCGAGCAATCAAACTACACTTTTTTTTATAGACACGACCTTTTTAAACAATTCTCCTAACTCATCACACCAAGAGTATTTTAAATAGACTAAGCACAAAAGGGTAACATCTTCACCTCAAGATTTGACTCACAATTACCACGCAATATTCACAACTCACCCACTTACTCTAACATAGAGGTCACTGACATTACCTTTCCTTCATGAATCAAGTGCCCTCACACAACAAAAGAGAGTAGTTCCACACAATAAAATTTAAGAACACTTAGGAACTCAAGATAAAAAGAGTTCACTCACTCTCAGAAATAACATTCATATGCCACAAAAGATGCACCATAAGCTTGCCCGTAGTGTACTACTCCATTACTCGAGCTCATTCAATCTAGGATCAATTAGGACTTTATTCGGTTGTAATGTAGCCTATGGGACGGGTAGGATATATTTAGATATAAGAGTGACTTCACCTCCCTAAGCACTTTAATACATACAATTTCACATTTAAACCCCATACTTGTGTCAAACCAAAATTCCACCTTCACATCAATGTAAATTACCCCATTCTTCTTTAAGCACACTTACGTCAAGAGCCACCACTTATCAAGGAATTTTTTTTTCACAACAAACCAACTATATTTTTTTTTCAATTCAAGTGGCTCTTACTTGTTCAAAACAGTGCACCTTTCTCCTTATTCAATTAGTTCCACTCGAAAGCCAAACCGACCACCCCACACTTTAACTTTTACAAGGTTCATAACAATTCAAGTGCTCATGAGAGGTGAAAAGGTTCAAATAGATGGTTAATTCAAACAAATGGGTAAGGCTTGTAATGTGGTTGCCAAAGAAAAAGGATTATAGGCTCAAAGAGGTTAACTACGATACATAACAATTAAGTGGGTAAAATATACATATCTGGCTCAACAAGAAACGCCTATATCACTTCCAAGACTGAACAACACTACTATTTCGCTTTGCAAACACACAGGGCAAGTTCTAGGCATCAAATTCAATGCACTGAATAACGCAAAACCTTATACACATATGGCACATAACTCACTCGGGATTGGATTCATAGACACTGTAGTCAAAGCAGTTAAGCAAAGTTTAGATAATACAATTTAAGGTACTTCTACAAGAGCCAAAAACTGAGCATAAGCGTCACAACCAAAGTACTCACTATTCTCAAGGCATAACCAAGTCAAGAGATATTGCTTCAATTCAAAGCACAACACAATGGCTCCTATTCCTCAAAAAAACTAACTACACCCAGTTCAAATAAAACCCTTGGAAAAGAACCGTGGCCTAAAGAAAAACCAAGGGGGAGTTACTACACTACCTAAAACAAAACAAAAAATCTTTTTGGTATTTTCTTTAGACTTACTTCCCTCAAGAAAATTGTCTAAAGGATCCGTCATCAGGAAGAGTCTACATATTTCATTTTTTTTTAATTATTCAATTAAACTAAGACAATTAAAATATCATAGAAAGTCACCCAGATAATCTCCTCACCCCACACTTAAAATTGTACATTGTCCCCAATGCACACCATACTAATAAGAGGGTAAAAGAAACTCCCTAGTAGGCCAAAGGCTGAAGCACTAGCAGCTCATGGGGTACTCAGGCTTCTCCCAAGCTTGGTTTGTTGTTGCATCCTTCCAATACCTTTGCTTTCCATGCTCCTAGAAGAAGAAAAAAAATTGACACACTTTTCTCGCCACTTGGATTATATGAACTGGGCACCTAACTTGGAATCAAGCTTGTGACCTCGAGCGATCGGGGGTGGTACGTTGATGATCGAGCCAAGCTTTAAGTACTTTATTTTGCACTTCTTGGCTTTCATGTGAGGAATGTCATTTTGCCTCCTTGTTCCCTCAAATTGTAAGATGAATGGTTGTTGCCTTTCCTCCTTGCAATCCCTCATTGAGTCGTGTAGATCAATTCCCATATCACCACACAAGTCCAATGTTGAAAAATGCTTGGAATGCGACTTCAAACCTTCATTTTGCAATTTTTCTCGGATTTTGACATCCTCTTTTTCCCCCGGGTTAGAGTCAATCTCAACCAAATTTTTATTTACACCGGTTGACTCTAATCCTATTTTTTTCTCGGCATCACTAACACTCACGGAGTCGGTTGGCGGATGTTCAATTTTTGAATCCTCAAAGTAACGCTCACTTTCTTCCTCGAAATTGGATTCTTCTTGGTTTTGATCAAGTGCGAAGGAAAGATTTTTGGCTTACACATCTAAGGAAAGTTCTTGGGTCTCATTAACGTCCGAGGCTTTTTGGACCTCTAAAGCTTCAAGCATTTCTCCCATTTGTGAGTGACACCTTTCAAGTGCCAAGTCATTTCGGAGACTATTTTCCAAAAGCTCCTCCAGGGCACTTTATTCTTTGTTTCCTCCTTGTTGGCCCAAGATCAGTTGAAGTTTTGAAGAATGACAAATGAACTCAGTAAAGGACTAGGTCCATCTTAGGAGACACAGTTGTTATGGCCCATGCACATGAGATGCACGTGAAGAAGATAAGTCCTTGGGGATCAAGCAGCAATATCTTCTGAATATCTTCTGACCTGATCGAAAAGATTGCATATGGGATAAGGAGAAGATGTCTCCTTATAAGAAGAGAACACATCCGGATAAGGGTTGGAGTTTGTATTGGTCTAGGACTCAAACTCAATGGAGGATCAGAAATTAAGTTACAATCCAACTCTAATTACTAATCTAATAAATAACTGAGTTGTTCTCTTTTACAGGCATGCACATACGCTGAAGTTAAGCAAAATTTAGAGCAAAAGAGCAAGGCTATTTTGCAAGCAATTTATGTGAGATTGAGTGTGCACGCCTGCAGCTACTTGAACAAGATAGAAGAACCAGTTCCATTGTGTTTATTCTTATTCTAGTTCAATTGTAGTAGATGATTTTAAACTTGTACCTTTCCAGCTTTCATAGAAGCAAATTGTATTAGGTACTTTGAGTATTCAAGTTAGAGTTAACTTGAAAGTGTTGCAACAGTTGAGACTGTGTGCCACACTGGGATTAGAGTTAATTCTTAGGTTTACAAGAGTTTTGTAAATGCTTTTTTTGGCTCATTGAGTTTAGTGGAAATTGGGGAAAATCCTACTGAGTTGTAGGTCGTGGTTTTTTTACCTTTTCGGCCAGGTATTTTCCACGTAAAAATCCTTGTGTTCTTTTATTTTCTGTATTTTAATTCCACAAACAGTAGTAGTTAGAACACCTAGAAGAACCAAGTTCTTCTAGATCGAAAATTGGGTACCACACAAATCATCCCCCTCTTGTGTGGTATTGACGTTTGGAACATCAGGTGCAATTCATAGTAAAAGGTGGAGGCGAAAAGTGGTTCAAGTCATGTCGTGACGTTAAATTAGGCACTTGTTGGGAGGCAACCCAGCTTTAGTGATTTCTTTTAGTTTTTATTTTTTTCTTATTGTATTATTTTTGTAGTATTGTTTTATTTTGTAAGATTTTGAGCATAGGGAGAAAAGCCATAGGAAGTGTGAAAAAGTGAGCTAGATGGTTGGAACTAAGTATGCGGTGCCTGCACAAAGGATCATTCCTGGAAGAAGTCTGAGAACCCTGTGAGCTGCTATTGCTTCAGCCTTTGGCCTTTCAGGGAGTTTGTTGTCCACCCTCGTTATTTATTTTTGCTTCACTTGTGCATTGGGGACACCGCACTCTTTTAAGTGTAGGGTGGAAGATTCTTTGTGTTCTTTGTATAGTATTATATTAGTATATTGTTAGTTTCTTATCTTTTGATTGTTAGACAGCTTCTTATTTTTAATAGCATAGTTAGTAGAACTAATGATGCAGTATAGTAGTAGTAGTTTTAGTAGCTTGATTAAAAAAGATAAAAATTAATATAAAAAAAAAAGAGAAAATTTGAAAAACAAATTGAAATAGTTTTTGACTTTTTTCGACGATGGATCTCCTACACAATTTTCTTGAGGGATTAGTGTCTAAAAAAATTACAAAATAGAAAAAAAACAAAAATATGTCTTTTAGTTTTTCATAGGTAGCAATAACCCCCCGAGGTTTTTCTTTGTGCATCGGTTCTTTTCCGTGGGATGTAGCTTGAAAGTCATTCCCCAAGCTCTAGAAGTGCGACCGGTTCTCAACCGAGTGAACCAGGCTGAGCAAGACTGTTAGACACATTCTACCCGACTCACTTACGATCAATAGAAGACATGATTTCATCGTATTGACAATAGGATATCATACAAGTACATTACTAAGCCAATACATTAGGTACCTCATTGTTAAGTTTTAAGGTATATACACCTTATAATTTAGTGGAACAAAAATCCAACGCACAACATAATTCATTGACCTTCCCAATACCCATATACAACCCACATCAATGTCCACGGAGCCTCTAAGTAGATATAAAATAAAGTGCTACCAAAGTGCCGTCAACAAGGCCCCTTCTATACCTCAAAATAAGATAAGATGGTGAACATAAGATACAAATGATATAGGACCCCGAAATAATGTGGGGCTCACCAAGCCAGCTGGAAAGAGGACGCGCCACTAGATGCGATCAATGCTATCTGCTACGGAACCACCTACATCCATTTAAAGATGTAGCACCCCTGACAAAAGGGATGTTAGTACTGTCGAATAGTATTAGTATGTAGAGCTAAACATCAATCCTAATAGAATGAACAGTGAAACATAGAGGAGGCAGTCATGATGTACAATAAGAGCTTCAAACAAATAAGAAAAAAATATCAAGTAAGAATCACATAGTTTCCGGTTAAATTTCCATCTTATTAGGTTGATAATCTCAGTGCCATGTGTCACAATCCACAATACCACTGAGTTCCTACACTGTCTCTCATATCAACCCAATCGGCTAGGTCATCTCATTTTGAGACATCAACCATACCCACAATTTTAATCGATCAATCCAGCATAATTACCACCATTCATGCACCATGTTGTCCGATCACGGCCCGATCGGCTAGGCCATCTCTCTTGAGACATCATCATTTCAATCATTCATCTCAATTCACATTTCCTTCCCATCTTTCATTACATGGCACGACTAGCCTCATTTATTAAGTCGTTCTTGGAACTTGGCCATATCTTATAATTCAAATTTTTTTTTTTTGTAAATTCAAATAACATTATCATCCACATCAATAAGGCCTATCACATAAGGCATTGCACACATAAGGGAAAAAGCTTGGAAAATCATAATCTCATGGAGGCTTTTCATACAAATTGGTTTAGCAAACTTTAATCGATTCTTGGCATGAACTTTTAACCTTTCTCAACACATATTGCTCATTTCAAACAAATTCTCAAATAGCATGACAACACGATAAATATATAGAACATTTATTAAACATGAATTTGTCAGCACACACATTAAGGCTGCTAATTCTAGTATGATCAAGTTAGGAAGTTACACCAAATACTCGAACATCAGTGGTTCGATTCTAAGAACAACGGGTTTTAGACATACATACCTTAGTTGAGTTTTTTTTAATTCCTACAATGTTCCATAATGTTCGCAACTTCAATCTATTTTAGCAATTTAGCACGGTTGAACCCATAACTAGGAAAATGATCATAATCCTAGCTCACTTGAGCATATATGTGTTCATTAAGATTTTATGGCCTTTTTATGGAAGATAACACCAACCCATTCCCCATACTTCTCTATCTTTGATTTACAATTTCCCCGCATCTTCTAAGAACACATGCATGCAATGTATTAACCCTCATCCCCATGAATTATGTCACTAATGGCCCATTATAGCAATGTTTGGAATTAAGAGCTGGGATGATGAAGTCTTACCTCTTAGGATGAAGACTTAGGTGCCTCACTTGACTATCTTCAAGGTTTTAAGTGATAATTGAAGAACTATTTGATGAAGATTAGGCCCTCCCTCTAGGACTCTCTCTCTCTCAGTCTAGAAATATCAAAAAATATGCTCAAAATGGAAATGGGTGTTTTAACGGAATAGGGTCGGGTTTAGAAATAAGAAAATAGGAGCCCCGACCGCATAATGCTTATGCGGTACCCAAATGGGCCGCATAAGGCCTCAGCCCCTGCAATTTTTTTGCCTGGGTCTACGACCAGTCTTCGGTCCGCAAACCTGTTCTGCGGCTGCATATTGGGCCGCATAACTGCCACATACAAATCTCAAAGGCAAATATGCGATCAATGTGCGGCCCGCAAAATGGTTTTGCGATCGCATAATGGGCCGCAAAAATGGCATTAAAATTAGCCAAAAAGTTGTCGCACTCTACGGCCATTCCGCTGTCCCAAAAGTGATTCTGTGGCCGCATAGTGGACTGCAGAAATGCCTTTTTTGCAAAATATTTTTGTTATCATTTTAGTGCACAGTTCAATCCAAAAAAACTCGCTGCGAAGAAATAATCTCAATCACATAATCCTAAATTGGCACCACGATATTCCGGTTTTTAGTAAGAATTTTACGGGGCCTTACATCCTCCCTCCCTTAAGATCATTCAACCCTGAATGAGGTTCAAGGTTCACTTATTAGCACATTATGCAACTCAGTTTTCACATCACATACCAATAGCCCCATATTTGGCCAACTTCCTAAATTTCAAAAAATTTCGCCAGAGTTTCCTTTTTTACTAGGCCTATCCACTTGTCAGAGAGCCCCGGAAACACATCTTATGAGTATATGCACAACTCAACAACGTAACAAGACTCATAACATTAACAATACCATCTCTGGTCTCATAAGTATCATAGAACCCAAAATAACACTTTTACATTAACTAAAAAAGTGATACAAAATTATGGGAAACAACTTCATAGAACTATTACATGGCTATTCAAACAAATGAGGGTACTTCTTTTTCATTTCATCCTCGTCATCCCAATTAGCTTCTTCAACCTACAGGATCCACCATAGTACCTTTGCAGAGGAAAATTTCTTTATTTCTCAAATTCCGGACTTGCTTATCAAGAATGGCAACTGGAGTTTCTTTGTATAACAGTTATTCTTTAACTTTAATGGTCTCAATTGGCACAATGGCTGATGGATCTCCCACGACCTTCTTCAACATAGATACATGGAATATCAGGTATACCAATGATATCTCGGGTGGTAGCTCGAGCTTGTATGCCATCTGACCGATCCTTTGAATGATTCTATATGGCCCGACATACCTCGGACTCAATTTCCCTTTCATTCCAAACTGCATATTACCCTTCATGGGGGAGACCTTCAGAAAAACCCAATCATCTTCTTTGAACTCTAAGTCTCTGCGACAAACATTCGAATAGGATTTTTGATGACTCTGAGCAGTTTTCAACCATTCTTTTATGATATTAACCTTTTCCACAGCTTGATGCACGAGGTCTGGTCCTATCAATTCAGTTTCTCCAACTTCGAACCACTTAATAGGAGATCTACACCTCCTCCCATATAATGCCTCGAATGGTGCCAGCTGTATACTAGCATGAAAGTTCTTGTTATAAGAAAACTCTATGAGTGGTAAATGACCATCCCAGCTACCTTTGAAATCAAGAACACAAGCACGCAACATGTCCTCAAGCGTCTGAATAGTCCCCTCTGCTTGCCCGTCGGTTTGTGGATGGAAGGCTATGCTAAGATTTACCTATGTACCCAAACCTTGCTAAAATTTCTTTCAAAAATTAGTTGTGAACTGAGCGCCTCGATCGGAAATGATGGAAACTGGAGTGCCATGAAGACTGACTATTTCCTTGATATTCGATTGAGCATATTGTTGTGCTGTGTCGGTAGATTTTACTGGCAAGAAATGTGCTAATTTCGTGAGTCGGTCCACAATAACCCAAATTGAATCAAACTTGCCCGGAGTGTGTGGTAACCTTGCCACAAAATCCATGTTAATCATATACCATTTCCACATTGGAGTGTCTATGCTTTGCGCTAACGCACCCGGACTATGATGTTCGGCCATTACTTGCTGACAATTCGGACACCTTGCCACAATGTCCTCCACATTCCTTTTCATGTCATTCCACCAATAGATTTCCTTAAGGTCATGATACATTTTATAGAACCTGGGTGCACAGAATACTTGGATGTGTGAGCTTCCACCATGATTCTTTCCCGAAGACCATCAATATCTGGAACACACAGCTACCCTTGGTACCTTATTGTACCATCATCTATGCCACGAGAAAAAGTTGTAGTCTTATGCTTATGAATCCCCTCCTTTAGCTTAACCAAGAATGGATCATTCTATTGCTTCTCCTTGACCTCTGCCACAAGCGATGATTCAGCCCTATTATGCACAAACACCCCTCCGTCATTAGAGTCCGCAAGGCAAATTCCCAAACTAGCCAACTGGTGAACCTCCCTAGCCAACAGCCTTTGATGTGCCTCCAAGTGAGCTAAACTTCCCATAGATTTCCGGCTAAGAGCATTCGCCACAACATTGGCTTTCCCCGGGTGATATAGAATATTGATGTCGTAGTCCTTGAGTAACTCCAGCCATCTTCTCTGCCTTAAATTCGGTTCCTTCTGTTTGAAAATATGTTTAAGGCTTGTGGTCCGTAAATACATCTGCATGGACCCCATACAAATAATGACGCCAAATCTTAATGCGAAAACCACCGCTGCAAGTTCCAAGTCATATGTTGGGTAGTTATTTTCATGATTCTTTAGTTGTCTAGAAGCATAAGCTATGATCTTTCCGATCCTTGAAGCATCACAAATATAACACGAACCCATATGTACCTCTGGTAGGGCCAACATCGATGCAGTAGTGAATCTTGATTTCAAATCCTGGAAGCTCCTTTCACAAGCATTGGACCAATGGAACTTAACTGCTTTCTACGTCAATTTAGTCAACGAAGAAGTAAGAGTAGAGAACCCCTCCACAATTTTTCTGTAATACCCATCCAAGCCCAAGAAACAGTGAATCTCTATTGGAGTTGAAGATCTATGCAAATTCTTCACCACCGCAATCTTTTGAGGATCAACTTTTATTCCTAATCTAGAGATGACATTACCCAAAAATGTAACAGATTCAAGCCAAAATTCACATTTTGAGAACTTTGCATATAATTGGTGCAGATGAAGAGTCTACAAAACTGCCTTGAGATGATCGGCATGGCCCTCTCGACTTCGTGAATATAGAAGAATGTCATCAATGAAAACTATCACAAAGAAGTCATGAAAAGGCTTGTAGACCCTATTCATAAGATCCATGAAAGTTGCCGGGCATTTGTTAGCCCAAAAGACATTACTAGAAACTCAAAATGCCCATACCGGGTCCTAAAAGCTGTTTTCGGAATATCTTACTCTCTTATCTTCAATTGGTGATACCTGCATCGTAAGTCAATCTTAGAGAGTACTTTGCACCTTGTAATTGGTCAAATAAATCATTTATACTTGGTAGTGGGTACTTATTTTTTATTGTGACTTTGTTGAGTTGTCGGTAGTCGATACACATCCGTAGCGACCCATCTTTATTTCTTACAAACAGAACTGGTGCACCCCACGGCGACATACTCGCACGTATGAAACCTTTCTCTAACAAATACTTCAATTGTTCCTTCAATTCCTTCAATTCTGCCAGTGCCATTTTATAAGGCAAAAATTATATAGGCTACGTGCCTGGCATCACATCGATCCCATAATCAATCTCCCTGTCTGGTGGGATCCCACAGAGCTCGTCTGGAAAGACATCCAGGAATTTATTCACAACTGGCACGGACTCAAGTAGGTGCCTCAGCATCAGTGTCTGTAACTCGGACCAAATGGTAGATACACCCCTTATTAATCATCTTCACGACTTTAAGGTATGAAATAAACCTACCTTTTGGAACCACATTATCCCCCTTCCATTCTACGTCAATTTAGGCAACGAAGAGGCAAGAGTAGAGAACCCCTCCACAAATTTTCTGTAATACCCAGCCAAGCCGAAGAAACTGTAATCTCTATTGGAGTTGTAGATCTAGGCCAATTCTTCACCGTCGCAATCTTTTGAGGATCAAATTTTATTCCTTATCTGGAGATGACATTACCCAAAAATGTAACAGATTCAAGCCAAAATTCACATTTCGAGAACTTTGCATACAATTGGTGCTGATGAAGAGTCTGTAAAACTGTCGTGAGATGATTGGCATGGTCCTATCGACTTCGTCGATATAGAAGAATGTCGTAAATGAAAACAATCACAAAGGAGTAAAGAAAAGGCTGATAGACCCTATTCATAAGATCCATGAAAGTTGGCGGGCATTTGTAAGCCCAAAAGACATTACTAGTATCTCAAAATGCCCATACCGAGTCCTAAAAGTTGTTTTCGGAATATCTTACTCTCTTATCATCAATTGGCGATGCCTGCATCGTAAGTCAATCTTAGAGAAGTACTTTGCACCTTGTAATTTGTCAAATAAATCATTTATACTTGGTAGTGGGTACTTATTTTTTATTGTGACATTGTTGAGTTGTCGGTAGTCGATACACATCCGTAGCGACCCATCTTTATTTCTTACAAACAGAGCTGGTGCACCCCACGACGACATACTTGCTCGGATGAAGCCCCGCTCAAACAAATCCTTCAATTGTTCCTTCAATTCCTTCAATTCTGCCAGTGCAATTTTATAAGGCAATATTGATATAGGCTACGTCCCTGGCATCACATCGATCCCAAAATCAATCTCCCTGTCTGGTGGGTTCCCACAGAGCTCGTCTGGAAAGACATCCGGGAATTTATTCACAACTGGCACGGACTCAAGTAGGTGCCTCAGCATCAGTGTCTGTAACCCGGACCAAATGGTAGATACACCCCTTATTAATCATCTTCGCGACCGTAAGGTAAGAAATAAACCTACCTTTTGGAACCACATTATCCCCCTTCCATTCTACGTCAATTTAGTCAACGAAGAGGCAAGAGTAGAGAACCCCTCCACAAATTTTCTGTAATACCCAGCCAAGCCCAAGAAACTATGAATCTCTATTGGAGTTGTAGATCAAGGCCAATTCTTCACCGTCGCAATCTTTTAAGGATCAAATTTTATTCCTTATCTGGAGATGACATTACCCAAAAAATGTAACAGATTCAAGCCAAAATTCACATTTTGAGAACATTGCATACAATTGGTGCTGATGAAGAGTCTGCAAAACTGCCGTGAGATGATCGGCATGGTCCTATCGACTTCGTCAATATAGAAGAATGTCGTCAATGAAAACTATCACAAAGGAGTCAAGAAAAGGCTTGTAGACCCTATTCATAAGATCCATGAAAGTTTTCGGGCATTTGTTAGCCCAAAAGACATTACTAGAAACTCAAAATGCCCATACCGAGTCCTAAAAGTTGTTTTCGGAATATCTTACTCTCTTATCTTCAATTGGCGATACCTGCATCTTAAGTCAATCTTAGAGAAGTACTTTGCACCTTGTAATTGATCAAATAAATCATTCATACTTGGTAGTGGGTACTTATTTTTTATTGTGACTTTGTTGAGTTGTCGGTAGTCGATACACATCCGGACCGACCCATCTTTATTTCATACAAACAGAACTGGTGCACCCCACGGCGACATACTCGCTCGGATGAAACCCTTCTCTAACAAATCCTTCAATTGTTCCTTCAATTCCTTCAATTCTGCCAATGCCATTTTATAAGGTAAAATTGATATAGGCTACGTGCCTGGCATCACATCGATCCCAAAATCAATCTCCCTGTCTGGTGGGATCCCACAGAGCTCGTTTGGAAAGACATCCGGGATTTTATTCACAATTGGCACGGACTCAAGTAGGTGCCTCAGCATCAGTGTCTGTAACCTGGACCAAATGGTAGATACAGCCCTTATTAATCATCTTCGTGACCTTAAGGTAAGAAATAAACCTATCTTTTGGAAACACATTATCCCCCTTCCATTCTATGTCAATTTAGTCAACGAAGAGGCAAGAGTAGAGAACCCCTCCACAAATTTTCTGTAATACCCAGCCAAGCCGAAGAAACTGTAATCTCTATTGGAGTTGTAGATCTAGGCCAATTCTTCACCAACGCAATCTTTTGAGGATCAAATTTTATTCCTTATCTTGAGATGACATTACCCAAAATGTAAGAGATTCAAGCCAAAATTCACATTTCGAGAACTTTGCATACAATTTGTGCTGATGAAGAGTCTGCAAAACTGCCGTGATATGATCGGCATGGTCCTATCGATTCGTCAATATAGAAGAATGTGGTCAATGAAAACTATCACAAAGGAGTCAAGAAAAGGCTTGTAGAACCTATTCATAAGATCCATGAAAGTAGTCGGGCGTTTGTTATCCCAAAAGACAATACTAGAAACTCAAAATGCTCATACCGGGTCCTAAAAGTTGTTTTCAGAATATCTTACTCTCTTATCTTCAATTGGTGATACCTGCATCGTAAGTCAATCTTAAAGAAGTACTTTGCACCTTGTGATCGGTCAAATAAATCATTTATTCTTGGTAGTGGGTACTTATTTTTTATTGTGACTTTGTTGAGTTGTCGGTAGTCGATACACATCCGTAGCGACCCATCTTTATTTCTTACAAACAGAACTGGTGCACCCCACGGCGAAATACTCGCTCGGATGAAGCCTTTCTCTAACAAATCCTTCAATTGTTCCTTCAATTCCTTAAATTCTGCCAGTGCCATTTGATAAGGCAAAATTGATATAGGCTACGTGCCTGGCATCATATCGATCCCAAAATCAATCTCCCTATCTGGTGGGATCCCACAGAGCTCGTCTGGAAAGACATCCGGGAATTTATTCACAACTGGCACGGACTCAAGTAGGTGCCTCAGCATCAGCGTCTGTAACCCGGACCAAATGGTAGATACACCCCTTATTAATCATCTTCGCGACCTTAAGGTAAGAAATAAACCTACCTTTTGGAACCACATTATCCCCCTTCCATTCAACAATTGGCTTATTAGAAAATTCAAGCCTCATAGTTCTAGTTTGGCAGTCGAGCTTGGTGAAACATGAGTTAAGCCAATCCACCCCCATAATTACATCAAAGTTGACCATTCCCAATTCAATGAGATCGGTCATGGTATCTCGACCACGTACTGTGACAACACAATCTCTATAAACCCGTGCGGTCGTAATAGACTCACCAAACATTGTAGATACAGAGAACGGCTCATGAAGCTATTCTGATTCTATCGCGAATTCTATAGCAACATAAGGAGTAACATAGGACAGAGTGTAACCCGGATAAATAAGGGCATACACATCATAAGATTGGACGGTCAGAATACCTGTGACAACATTTGGAGAAGCCACTACACTCTGGCGACCACTCATATCACAGAAGCGGCTGCGTCCTCCTGAACTCTGCGCACCACCCCTGCTGGAGCTGGAGTGCCTCGAACTGGAGGGGGTGCTGAAGGTGTAGCAGCTGCAGGACTGGATGGTTATGTTGTACCCCTGCCCGCACCCTCTCATCCCACACCCATAACATACTGGAAGGTCCATGTAGCAAATCCCTAAATGCATTATCCCACACTTGGGGCATGGGGGCCTCCGCTGCTGCTGGAATCACCCTCTTGATTGGCCCTGCTGGTGGGGTCCCCTACTACCCTGATTGGGCCTGAAACGACTAGCTTGTTGCTGACGGTGCCCTGCTGGCAGTGCACTAGCTGAATACTGAGCATAGGATTGAGATGGCCTAGACGATCCTCCTCTAAAGGCTGATCTTCCCCCACCAAATGAATCACCAAGATGGCCCGTGTATCGGGCCTTGCTGCTATCCTCTCTCTCCATCCTATTCTTCAACATACGGTTCCGTATATCCTGAGCAAACGCCTCCATCTTTCCATAATTGATATCAGAGTTTAAAGTAGCTGTGGCAGCCTCATTAATAACCAAAGGACTAAGGCCCTCCATAAATCGACGCACTCTGGCCTCCATGATGGACATCATGTGAATGGCATATAATGACAGGCGCGCGAACTCGATGTGATACTCCCACACACTCCTACTACCCGGTTTAAGGTTCTCAAACTCCGCGGCATGGGCTGCCTTACTTTCGGCAGGCAGGAAATGGCCCATGAAGGCATCCACAAACTCACTCCACCTCGCCGGAGGGCTCCCCTCACACGGGAATCCTCCTACATCTCAAACCATGAATATGCCACCCCTTTCAGGCAATAAGCGGCCAACTCCACTCCCTCCGTCTCAGTAGCGCACATAACCCGGAGAGTCTTATGCATCTCGTCAATGAAATCCTGAGGGTCCTCCTAGGGATTAGTACCTGTGAACACCTATGTATCTGACTGGAGAAATCTGTTCACCCTAGAACCCGTAGAATCCCCTTGTTGGCAAAAAGATATGGGTGCAACATTCGACTTTTAGACCTGAGAAACCACTAACTGTGTCAGCATCTGGATAGCTCCACAAAGATCCCCATCAGAAATGACAGAAATGGAAGCTGGGGCTGGAGGTTGAACAGGAATAATGGTGGGAGGGATAGTTGCAACCTCCGTAGATGTAGGGGCTAGGCAGTCTCTTCTGGTGTAGAAGAATCAGGTAGTGAAATAGTCCAGGTGTATCCTCTCCCGCATAATTAAGTAGAGAATCAACAGCCACTCTTGGGGTGGCATTGGCTTCTTGGCCAATCACATTCAGTTCTATCGCACGATATAGATCAACAAAGAATGGTATTATTCCTAAATGTCCAAGTAGCCCCCTAATTATAGATGTGGTCGACAACACACCGATAAGAAGGGCTCTGATACCAAGTTTGTCACGCCCCAAGCTCTGGGAGCGCGACCGATGCTCAACCGAGTGAACCAGGCCGATCAAGACTGTTAGACACATTCTACCTGACTCACTTACGATCAGGAGAAGACATGATTTCATCAATTAGACAATATGAGATCATACAAGTACATTACTAAGCCAATTCATTAGGTACCTCATTGTTATGTTTTAAGGTACATACACCTTACGATTTAGTGGAAGAGAAATCCAAAGCACAACGTAATTCATTAACCTTCCCAACACCCATATACAACCCAGATCAATGTCTATAGAGATTCTAAGTAGATATAAAAGAAAGTGCTACAGAAGTGTCGGCAAAAAGGCCCGGGCTATATTTATATGATAAGAAGGTGAACATAAGATACAGAAGATATAGGACCCTGAAAAATGTTGGGCTCACCAAGCCAGCTGTAAAGAGGATGTGTCACTAGCTATGATCAACACTATCTGCTACAGAACTACCTGCATCCATTTAAAGATGTAGCGCCCCTGACAAAAGGGATGTCAGTACTGTCTAATAGTACTAGTATGTGGAGCTAAACATCAATCTTAATAGAATGAGCAGTGAAACATAGAGGAAGAAGTCATGATGTACAATAAGAGCTTCAAACAAATAAGAAAAAAATATCAAGTAAGAATCACATAGTTTCCGGTTAAATTTCCATCTTATTAGGTTGATAATCTCAGTGCCATGTGCCACAATCCATAATACCACCGTATGCCTACACGGTGTCCGATCTCGACCCGATCGGCTAGGTCATCTCATTTGAGTCATCAGCCATACCCACAATTTCTATCAATCAATCTAGGACAATTACCACCATGTGTGTGGCATGGTGTCCGATCACGGCCCAATCGGCTAGGCCATCTCACTTGAGACATCAGCCTTTCAATCATTCATCTCAATTCACATTTCCTTCTCATCTTTCATTACATGGCACGAGTAGCCTCATTCATTAAATCTTTCTTGGAACTTGCCATATGTTATAATTCAAATTTCCTTTTTTATACATTCAAATAACATTATCATCCACATCAATAAGGCTTATAATATAAGGCATTGCACACATAAGGGAAAAGGCTTGGAAAATCTTAAACTCATCGATTTTATGCATGAATTCTTAACCTTTCTCAACACATATTCCTGATTTCAAACACATTCTCAAATAGCATGACGACACGATAAACATAGAGAACATTTATTGAACATGAATCTTTTAGCACAACACATTAAGGCAGCCAATTCTAGTCAAATCAAGTTAGCAACTTACACCAAATACTCGAACATCAGTGATTCGATTCTAAGATGAAGGGGGTTTAGCCATACATATCTCAGTTGAGCTTTCCTTAATTCCTACAATGTTCTGGAATATTCGCAACTTCAATATATTTTGAGCAATGTAGCACAATTGAACCCATAATTAGGAAAATGATAATAATCCTAGCTTACTTGAGCATTTTATCAAACATTATGTGTTCATTATGGTTTTATGGCCCTTTTATGGAAGATTACACCAACCCATTCCCCATACTTCTATATCTTTGATTTACAACTCCCCCACATCTTCTAAGAACACATGCATGCAATGTAATCACCCTCATCCCCATGAATTATCTCACTAATATCCCATTATAGCTATGTTTGGAATTAAGAGCTAGGGTGATGAATTTTTACCTCTTAGGGTGAAGACTTAGGTGCCTTACTTGACTATCTTCAAGGTTTAAGTGATAATTGAAGAAAAAATTGATGAAGATAATGCCCTCCCTCTAGGACTCTCTCTCTCTCTCTCTCTCTCTCTCTCTCTCTCTCTCTCACTCACTCACTATAGAAATATCAGAAAATGTACTCAAAATGGTCTAAATAGGTGTTTTAACGGAATAGGGTCGGGTTTAGAAATAAGAAAACAGGAGCCCCAACACAGATCTGCAGTTGCATATGCGATAGCATAATGCTTCTGCGATCTTCAAATGGGCCACATAATTGGCCTCAGGCCCTGGCATTTTTCTGCCTGGGACTGCGACCAGTCTGCGGTCCGTAGACCTATTCTACGGTCGCATAATACGTCGCAGAACTCCCACATACAACTCTCAAAGGAGAATATGCGATCAATGTGCGGCCTAGAAAATGGTTTTGCGATCTCATAATGGGCCACAAAAATGGCAACAAAATTGGCCAAAAAGGCTGCCTCACTCTGCGGCCATTCTGCGGTCCGCAGAGTGATTTTGCGACCGCATAATAGACAACAGAAATGCCCTTTTTCTGCAAAATATTTTTCTTAACTTTTTTGGTGCACAGTTCAATAAAAAAAATTCCGAACTGCGGCAAGTCTCTAACACATAATCCTAACTTGGCACCATGATATTCCGATTTTTATGAAGAATTTTACGAGGCCTTACATTAAACCGGGTAGTTTTTCCTTTTTGAGTAGATTAGGAATTTAGGAAATAAAAGGAGGAAGAATGGTGAACCTAGGTGCCCTTGACTTTTTGGATAGTAGCATATTTATGATTTGGCATGCGTAGTATCTTCCGTATGATTTGAAATTATTGAGGATGCATTGCTTAGTTGGATAGCATGTTTTGTGACGCCTACGTCTCATTTTCTTGAGTTGTGTTCACTATGTGCTTAATTCTTAATATCTTGTGGCTCCATGAATACATGCATTTGTTGAGAGTCGTAATCGGACCGTCCTTGGTGAGTCATGTACCATGTGTGATGAGGTTTTTGTGTAGTCTATGTATTATACTTGTGTCTAGAACTTGCCCGGTATGTGAGTCGAAGCGAAATTTTTGGTGAAATTTTTTGTGATGCTTGGTTTGAAAAGTGATTTTAGGCTTTCTTTGATTTTTTTTTTTGGGCTTTATTTCTTACCACGAATAAAATTTATCCCTAGTTAACACTATTTAGCCTATAGACTTTCATTTGGCACCCACATTACAAGCCTATACCCTTTTTTTAATTGATATTGTTTTGATTCTTTTACCTCTTAAAATACTTTAATACTAAAATGAATGCTAAAAGAAGTCAAAAGGACTAAGTTTAGGGTGGCTTTTGAGTGGAACCAATGAAAAGAAGAAATGTGCATTTGTTTTGTACAAAATGCACTACTAGTGGAAATTGCAAAAGAAAAAAATGTAGATGTATAAATAACTTATTTTTGCTAGTGGAGTGTAAATGACAATAGTGCTTAAGAAAAAGAGAATATTTTTATGGGTAATATTATTTGTGAAGTTGAAGTGGATTGAAGAATTTGCGCTTAAGTTATTTGTTGTTGTGTTAAAGTGCTTAGGAGGGTGAACCACTATTCCTAATTTTATCCTACCTGTCCCTTAGCCCACATTACAACCATGAAAAGTCCTAATTGATTTTAGATTGAGCGAGCTTACATTAGTAGAGATGTACATTAAGGGAAAGCCTATGGTACCAATCGTATGCATGTGACTTCTTTCTGAGAATGAAAGATCTTTTTTAATATATATAAGTGAGTCCTTAAACTATATTTGATCATGAGATTCGGATGTGTGGATTCAACTTACTCTCTTCGCTTTTGTTATGAAGGAGCATGGTTTCACGTGGGATAGGTAACATTATTAGACATCTCTAGGATGTTGGGTGTTCAAGCCATGAGTGCATTGGAACATTGAGTTGGTTTATGAGGCTAGGATTGTTGTGAGCATGTTGTTTTTGTTTGAATATGTTTGAAGAATGGCATAAGCAAAGGGAAGTGTATGTGATTGCATATGCTAGAGTTTAATTATTGCTATCAACCATGGTCATTGGTGTAGGGTGCTCAAAGATAGAGTTATTTGTTGGTTGACCCAAGGACGAGCAACGTTTAAGTGTGGGGTGTTGATATTCGGCTTAAAGCATGTGTATTTATATGCATGTTGCCTCACAATTTACTCCTATTTTGTGGAATTTGGATGTATAATATAATGATTTGCACTAATTTGTGGTATTTCTATGTGTAGGAATCACTCAGATGTTATTTGGGACGAAAATGCATGAATTGAAGTGAAAATAGGAAGAAAAGGCAAAAGTGCCAAGTTGAGTTCCACAGGCAGCGTGGGGCGCTACCTGTGGCGCGGAAAGCAGAATGTTGAAAAGTTTGCCAGGGCCAGCGCCCTACGCTGCCCTGGATGCTCAAAATGTGTAAATGTCCCATTTCAATCGTGACTCAATTATTTTGACTCCATGTTGCCCCCAACTCATATAAAGCCAACAACACAGAGCCGTCGTAAAGGTCGGGTTTCATATTTTCTTCAACCAAACTTTGTAACTTTTATGTTTCTTTGTATGATTTGTTATTTGGATACCATGTTTATGTGGAGCTAAACTTCACGTTCTAGGGTTGTGGTTCACTCATGACTATTGTTATTCGAATATTGATTTTGAATTCTTCATTTACTGTATTAGTTTATTTATTCAATCATGCGCTTAATTATTTAATTGTTTGATCACCAATTGAATACTATCTAGAAATCTTGAGTTGAACTCGAAAGTGGAAATTCTAGATTGCATATAGGATTGAGTTGAGCAAGTTCTTGAACCTGTGTTCGTGGAATGCATTTGTGGTTAGGATAGACATATACCTAATTGCCTTGCTTGGTTGATTTACATGAATTATAAATGCATTGTTGGTAGTTCTAATTCCATGGTATATAGGCATTAGGTTAGCTTAAATAGGCGAGTAAGAACTCGACGGGTTATTATGAGCAATAATAACCCTGTTAACAAATAAACTAGATAAATATAGTTAGTCAATTCAATTGAAGAATACAATACGAATGTTAGATAGCCAATAAACCTATACCGTTATCATCACATTGATAATATAAAAATCTGCTCCTCCCCTGTTTAAACTTTATTAGCTATTTTCTTTTTAGTTTAATTACTTTAGCATCACTACTTTTGGGTTTAATTCTTATTTTGATAATTAGGATTGTCTAATTTAGTTAATAGTTAAATACATGTCCTCGTGGGTTTGAGATCCGACATTTAGTCGCTTTATTACTTGACGATCCCGTATACTTGCGTGTGCGTTTGGCCACAACGCAATTCAAGCCTAATGAAAACTAACGAATTCGAACTTTGACAATCGATGCTGAAACCTATCAAGTCACGTCCGATTGACCTCAAATTTTGCACACAGGTCATAAATGACACAACAGACCTACTCCAACTCCCAGAACAGAAATTCGAGCCTGGTAACAACAAAGTCAACTATCGGTCAAACTTCTCAATTTCTTAAACTTCTAATTTTCCAATTTTTAGCATTTCAAGCCAAAATCAACTACTGACCTTGAACTCACTAACCGGACACACTCCTAAGTCTAAAATCACCCAACGGAACTATCAGAATCCTTCCAACTCTATTTCGTAGTCATTTACACATAAGTCAACATCCGGTCAACCTTTTCAACTTAAGCTTCCATCCTTGAGACTAAGTGTCTCATCGCATTCTGAAACATCATCGGAACCAAATAACCTACCCTGGAAACTCACCTAGCAACAATTAAGCAGAAAATTGAGTAGTAAATGGGGAAACGGGACTACAACACTCAAAATAACTGGCCGTGTCGTTACACTTTCAACCTTAAAACACACTAAAGGCGAATTTCTGAGAGACTTTTCTTCCTAAATTCATTTTTTAAGTGACTTTAATATTTTTTTTTCAATTACCCATTACATTTTATAAGATTTCAACATTAAATTTAAGAATTTCATGGTAGATACTATTGATTTGGGTAGAATTAGAGATTTTTATAAAATTGGGATTTAGACCTCGAATTGAGGTCGGATTTCAAAATAAATCACATAACAAGGCTCAAGGGTGAATGGGTAATTGAGTTTTGGTCCGAATCTCTGATTTTACCAAGCGGGCACGGGGTTGACTTATGTTGACTTTTTGTAAAAAATCATTAAAGATTGAATCTTTTTTCACTCATGGGTAGTTTCTCAAGTTTATTTTGAATTGTTTGAACTATTTGTGGTTAGATTTGATTGGTTTGGAGACAAATTTTTGAGGAAAGGCCCCGCTTGAGCTTTGATTTGATTGCGGAGCGAGGTAAGTGTCGTGGTTAACCTTGACTTGAGGGATTAGGGCTTGTTAGTCTAATTCCTACATGTTTAATGTGTGGGTACAACATATATGTGAGGTGAAGAGTACTTATTCGTTGTATTTGGTTAGAGCATGCAGGTGGAACTTGTTTCCTTGTGTTTTATTGCATTATTAATTATGAAATCCATGCTTAGGTTAGGTTATTACTTCTTTGATTAGTCTTTCCATAATTATTGCTTATTTCATAATATTTGGGTATTTTGAAAGCTGAAGTTTGGTATCTTGGCATCATATTTGATGTTTATTCATTCTATGCATTATTTATTTGCCCGAATTCATATTATCTTCATTACATGGTAAGGAAGTATGTAAATGCAGGAAGGGTGATGCTATGCTGTTGTATTTGCTTTATTTATTTATTAATACATAGTGAGGAAGAGAGTTTAAGCACGAAGGGTAATGTCATGCCATTTATATCATTTATTCATTATTATTTGGTGAGCAAGAGAGTAAAAGTACAAAGGGTGATGCCATGCCATTCATCTCATTTATTCATTTTTACATGGTGAGGTTGAGAGTAAAAGCACGAAGATGATGTCGTGCCATTTCATTTTACTTATATTATCATTTCATGGTAACGAGAGTAAAAGAATGAAGGGTAATTCCGTGCCATTTTCATATCATTGGTTTATCTAATTTCACTGGTTGATGATTTTTTTGACGACTACGTGATTTCATACATGTCGTAGTTATCATATTTTCCGCCTTTTTACATGTCCCCTCCCAGCTGTACGTTGTTATTCTCTCTTATTGTTAATGCTTCGTATATAGTTGTACATGTTTATTTATGTAGGTGACCTGTAATAGCCTTGAGGTTAGGCTCAACACTTAAGAGGTATATTGGGTCGGTTGTACTCATACTACACTTCTGCACTTCTTGTGCAGATTCTGGTGTTGGTCCCAGCAGGTCGTGAGATACTTCAGCTCAGATCATTCCATACGGAGACTTAAGGTAGATTTGCTGGCGTCCACAGACGTTGAAGTCCCCTTCCTCTTCCCTTTTTTACCGTTCGTTTCCTTCGAAATAGTTGTATCCAATCCAGACTCTGTAGAACATCTAGTTTCTCGTATACTCGTGAATTAGGATCTTCGAGAGTAGATATTATCACATGACTTAGGTTGGTACTCTATCAGATTGAGTTTCTATTAGGCATTGTATATCATCAGTGTGTTTAAACTGTTAAAAATTGGCTAACTAATTATCTCACATTGTGTTTCCTAGCCAGTGGATATTAGGCGCCATCAAGACCCCGAGGTTAGGATTTCGGGTTATGACAATTTGGCATTAGAGCACTAGGTTTCCTAGGTCTCACGATTCATGAGCAAGCTTAGTTGAGTCTAGAAGATCGGTACAAAGACATCTGTAATTATCTTTCCAGAGGCTATAGATTTTAGAAAAATTTCACCTCGTTCTTTCTCTATCGTGAGATTTTATTCTATCATTGATGATTGAAGCATTCTATTCTTGTTCTATCATAAATGGCTAGAACAGACACAACATCTGCAGCCGGACAGGAACCAGAGCCCCCTTTGGCAGCTACTACTAGGGGAAACGGTCAAGGACGAGGCCGAGAAGAGGCAGAGCTCAGCCTAGAGCTCGGGTAGCAGAACCTACAATGGAGACTCAAATTAATCACGAGGAGGTGGTCCCAGATCAGACCGTTCCCGTCGGACCAGCTCAGGTCCCGGAGGGGTTCATAGCCACTCAAGTGCTTCTGGACGCTCTAGTCCGCTAGGTGGGCCTTATAGAAAGTGTGGCTCTGATCGGAGCATTACCGGTGGCACCGGCCATCACTCGTACTGGGGGAGGAGCACAAACTCCCACTACTCACACCCCGGAGCAGGCGGCTCCCCTATATTCGACTCCAGTAGCCCAGCCAGTCAGCCGGTTACTGCGGCACAAGCCAGTGATAGGCCCACTATGTCTTCTGAAGCCTTGTTGAGGTTGGATAAGTTTACTAAGCTCTTCCCTTTTCATTTCAGTGGCGCACCTTCTAAGGACCCATAGGATTACTTTGATCGTTGCCACGAGGTATTTCACAACATGGGTATAGTTGAGACCTATATGGTCGATTTTATAGTGTTCCAGATGACCAGCTCTGCCAAGAGATAGTGGAGAGATTATACGTTGACTAGACTAGCTGGTTCGCCTACACTTACCTGGGATCAACTTTCACATCTATTTCTAGAGAAGTTCATTCCTATCACTCTGAGAGAAGATTAATACAGGCAGTTGAGCGTCTTCAGCAGGATAGTATGACTGTTACCTAGCATGAGACTCGATTCGTTGACCTAGCTAGCCATGTCATCATCTTGCTTCCTACTGAGAGGGAGAGAGGTTCATTAATTGGCTCACTTTCACTGTTAGGCTATAAATGGCCAAGGATAACAAAGATGATATTTCTTTTTAGAGGGTCGTAGATATTGCTAGATAGATTGAGGTGGTTCGTGGTCAAGAAAGGGGGCGGATGTCTAATATGAAGCCTCGTCATTTTGGTGGTTTCAGTGGTGCCTCATCTGGAGGCAGGGGTACTTTGGGTTAAGGCCATCCTCCCAGGCCGTTTCAGTCAGCGCTTCAGGCATCCCAAGGTGCTACATGCAGTTGTGGTCCTTAGGTGTCTCATCTTGATCAGCTAGCCTACAGTGCACCACTAGCTCCTATTAGTGCACCTCCGATCTAGAGTTATCAAGGTTGTTATCCAGGTCGACAAGGCTTGTTCTAGAGCCGGCATCCACAGCAGCGGAAGGCTTGTTATACTTTTGGATATCCGAGCCACCTTGCTAGATTTTTCCCTAGATCACAGGGCGGCATGCACCAGCACGGTTCTCGTGCCATAATTCTGGCACCGATTTCTCCACAACTTGCTCAGCAAGCTACTGGCCGATGTCAGGCTGCCAGAGGTTGAGGTCAGTCCATTAGAGGTGGAGGTCAGGCCCTTAGAGGTGGAAGCCAGCCAACTAGAGATCGTCTGAGAGATAGGTGTCAAAGTGGTGGGGCCCAGCCGCAATTTTTTGCATTCCCAGCTAGACCTGAGGCCGATTCATCCGACGCCACCATCAAAGGTATTGTTCCAGTTTTCCATAGTGATTCTTCAGTTATATATGATTCGGTCCCTACATATTCCTATGTGTCGTCCTATATTGATTCATATATGGTTGTGCCTCGTGATTCTTTGAGTGCTCATCTGTATCTGTCAATGCCTGTGTGGGAGATTCTATTCTTGTAGATCGTGTGTATCGCTTGTGTGTGATTACTATTATGAGTCTTGAGACTAGTGTAGATTGGCTACTTGTTGATATGGTAGACTTTGATGTTACTTTGGGCATGGATTTGCTGTCAACTTATCATGCTATATTGGATTGTCAACACCAAGATGATGACTTTTGCCTTGCCGGGGTTGCCTGTATTAGAGTGGAGAGGGACTCCTTGACATTCTACCAACACGGTTATTTCCTATGTCAAGGCTATCGAGAAGGAATGTCTAGCTTATTTGGCCTATATTTGTGATTCTAGTGCGGAGGTTCCTTTCATGGCTTCAGTACCAGTTGTGCATGATATTCCAGAGGTATTTCTTATAGATCTGATGGGAATGCCACCCGGTAGAGATATTGACTTCTGTATTGATTTGGCTCCAAGCACTTAGCACATTTCTATTCCACCATACCGTATGGCCCCGTCTGAGTTGAAAGAACTAAATGAGCAGTTGCAGGATTTGGTTTATAAGGGATTCATTTTACCTAGTGTCTCTCCTTGGGGTTCGCCCGTGTTGTTCGTGAAGAAGAATAATGGCTCGATGAGGATGTGTATAGACCACCGGTAGTTTAACAATGTCACAATCAAGAACAAGTATCTGTTGCCGAGGATTGATGACTTATTTGATCAGCTTCAGGGTGCCAAGGTATTTTCGAAGATTGATTTGAGGTCTGGCTACCATCAGTTTAAGATTAGGGCATTAGATATCCCTAAGACAACTATCCAGACTCGGTATTGGCATTATGAGTTCCTAATGATATTATTTGGGTTGACAAATGCCCCAACGACATTTATGGATTTGATGAACTAGGTATTCAAGCCCCATATGGATTCTTTTATGATCGTATTCATTGATGATATCTTGATTTACTCCCGCAAATGAGAGGAACATAAGCAGCATCTTCAGATTGTACTTTAGACTCTGAGAGATAGTCAGTTATATGCCAAGGTTTCAAAGTGTGAGTTTTTGTTAGACTAGGTCACCTTTTTAGGGCATGTTGTATCGGCTGAGGGCATAAAAGTGGATCCCATGAAGATTGAGGTTGTTTAGAACTGGCCTAGACCTACTTCAGCTACAGAGATTCGGAGTTTCCTGGGTTCGGCGGGTTATTATCGTGGCTCGTAGAAAGGTTTTCACCAGAGCAGCCCCATTGACTCGATTAACCTAGAAGGGTGCTTTGTTTGGGTGGTCCGATGAGTGTGAGTTGAGCTTTCAGAAGCTTATGACTGCTTTGACTACGACGCCAGTGTTAGTGTTGCCCATAGGTTCAGGATCTTACACAGTGTATTATGAAGCATCCCGTATTAAGCTCGGTGCAGTATTGATGGAGGATGGCAGGGTGATTGCATACGCATCGCGAAAGTTGAAGGTTCTTGAGAAGAATTACCATGTTCATGACCTAGAGTTGGCAGCCATTGCTAATGCACTGAATATTTTAAGGAATTATCTCTACGGCATGTCGTGTGAGGTGTTCACGGATCATCAGAGTCTACAGTATTTGTTCAAGTTAAAGGATCTCAACTTGAGCCAGAGGAGATGGTTGGAGCTGTTGATGGACTATGATATCAGAATTTTGTATCATCCCAAGAAAGACAATGTGGTGGCTGATACCTTGAGTAGAAAGGCAGTGAGTATGGGTAGCCTTGCATATATTCAAGTTGGTGAGAGAATGCTTGCATCTGATGTTTAGGCCTTGGCCAAAAAGCTCGTGAGGTTAGATATTTCGGATCAAAGTTGTGTACTAGCTTGCACGGTCTATCAGTCTTCTTTGTACGAGCGCATCAGACAACATCAGTATGACAACCCCATTTGCTTGTCCTTAAGGATACGGTGTGGCACGGTGGTGCCAAGCGGGTTACTATTGGAGATGATGGGGTATTACAAATGCAGGGTCGGATTTGTGTGCCCAATGTGGATGGGCTTCGTGAGTTGATTCTTGAGAGGGCCTATAGTTTCCGGTATTCCATTCAACCGGGTGCCGTAAAGATGTATCGTGACTTGCAGAAACATTATTGGTGGAGGAGGATGAAGAAAGATATAGTTTTATTTGTAGCTCGGTGTCTGAATTGTCTGCAAGTAAAGTACGAGCATCGGAGGCCTAGTGGTTTGTTTTAGATGATAGAGATTCCTGAGTAGAAGTGGGAGCGTATTACCATGGATTTTGTTGTTGGTCACCCATGGACTAAGAAGAATTTTATCGCAGTATGGTCATTGTGGACAGGTTGACCAAGTCGGCACATTTCATTCCAGTGACAGTTACCTATTCTTCAGAGCGGTTGGCTGAGATCTATATTCGTGAAATCATTCGTCTTCATAGTGTTCCTGTGTCCATCATTTTTTATCTAGGTACGCAATTCATCTCGCACTTCTAGAGGACCGTACACCACGAGTTAGGCACGTGGTTTGAGTTGAGTATAACATTTCACCCCTTAATAGACTGACAGTCCGCGTGAACCATTCAGATATTGGAGGATATTATTTGTGCTTGCGTTATGGATTTCGGGGATTCTTGGGATCAGTTCTTGCCACTTGCCGAGTTTGCCTACAACAACAGTTACCAATCGAGTATTCAGATGGCTCCTTATGAGGTATTGCACGGAAGGAGATTCCGTTCGCCAGTTGTTTTCTTCGAGCCAGAAGAGGCTCGGTTGTTGGGTACATACTTGGTTCAGGATGCCTTGGAAAAGATCAAGATGATTCAGGATCGACTTCGCACCGGTCGGTCTAGACAGAAGAGTTATGCAGATCGGAGAGTTCATGACGTTGCATTCATGGTTGGAGAGAGGGTATTGCTCCGAATTTCACCCATGAAGGGTGTGATGAGGTTCAAAAATAAGGAAAAGTTGAGCCCTAGGTATGCCGGACCCTTTGAGATTCTTGAGAGAGTGGGTGGGGTGGCCAATAGGATTGCATTGCCACCTAGTTTATCAGTAGTCCGTCCGATGTTCCATGTCTACATGCTCCGGAAGTATCACGGTGATCCGTCTCATGTGTTAGATTTTAGCTCAGTCCAATTTGACAAGGATTTGACATATGAGGAGGAGTAGGTGGCCATTCTAGGCCTGCAAGTCCTGAAGTTGAGGTCTAAGAGTTATCCTTCAGTTCGAGTGCAGTAGAGATGTCAGCCAGTCAAGGCAGCCATATGGGTGTCTAAGTCCGACATGTGGAGTGCATATCCGCACCTTGTCACCAGTCCAGGTACCTTTCTATGTCCGTTCGGGGATGAATGTTTGTTTTAAAGGTGGAGAATGTGATAATTCAATTGGTCATTTTGAGTTTTAGCCTTCATTTTTGTGTTCCAAGACCTTGAGTAGCTCCGTTTAGCCTTCCTCCATTTGCGTGCACAGTCCTATCTTTTTCTGGGAAATTTTTATGTGAAAAAAATGAAGAAAATGTGAATTTTAACTTTAAAAATGATTTGAGTTGACCACGTTCAATATTTTGTGTAAACAAACCTTGATCATTGTTTTGACGGTCCCGGTGGGTCCGTACCGTGATTTGGGACTTAGGCATATGCCTGGAATCGAATATAAAAGTCCCTAACTTGATTTAACATAGTTTATTGAAATCTAGTAATTTGAAGGCTTAACGAATTCCTAAGTTTCACCATAGATTGACTTTATTGTTACCGGATTCTTATTTCGGTTCTGAAACATGGAATAGGTTCATTTCATTATTTATCACTTGTTTGCAAAAATTGGTGTAAAGCGGAGTTAATTTGACGAGATTCGGACGTCCGGTTGTAAATTTGAAAGCTCTTAAGCTTTTTTAAAATTTCATACATTTTGGTGTCCGATTCGTGGTTCTAGGTGTGATTTTGGTGTTTTGATCATGCGAGCGAGTTCGTATGATATTACTACATTTTTGTGCATGCTTGGTTTGGAGCCAAAGGGGCTCAGGTGATTTCGGATAGGCTACAGATCGATTTTTGGAGTTTGGAGATGCTGATGCATTCTTTGTTGCTGGTGTGATCTGCAGATTATGCAATTGCGAGGTCTGGCTCGCAAATGCGATCCAAGAGTCGCATTTGCGATTCAGTACTTCCTCGAGCAATCTTCGCATTTGCGAAGCGTTGGTGCGCAATTCTGAAGGTTGGATGTTTGCAATTCCAAACCAAATGTCGCATTTGCGACCTTTATGCGTCTGAGACTGGCTTCGTATTTGCGATCCCTTTCTTGCAAATGTAGTGTTTGCAGTTACGAACAAGACATCACAATAGCGACATCCGCGACTGGGTGAAAGAGGGGAAAACAATCTCTCATCCCTAAAACACCCTAAAGGCGAATTTCTAAGAGACTTTTCTTCCTAAATTCATTGATAAGTGACTTTAATCCATTTCTTTTCAATTAGCCATTACATTTAATAAAATTTAAATATCAAATTTAGGAATTTCATGGTAGAAATTAGGGGTTTGTTTAGAATTAGGAATTTTTCCAGAATGGGATTTTGACCTCGAATTAAGGTCGGATTTCGAAATAAATTACATAACCGGGCTCTAGGGTAAATGGGTAATCGGGTCGGTCTGAATCATGGGTTCTGACCAAGCCGGCTCGGGGTTGACTTTTGTTGTCTTTTTCCAAAATCATTACAGATCGAATCTTTTTCACTCATGGGTAGTTTCTAAATTTTATTTTGAATTATATGAACTATATTTGGTTAAATTCGATTGGCTTGGAGGCGAATTTTAGGAGAAAGACACCGGTTGAGCTTTGATTTGATTGTGGAGCGAGATAAATGTTTTGTATTTTATTGCATTATTAATTATGATATACATACTTAGGTTAGGTTATTACTTTTTTTATTATTCTTCCGTAATTATTGCTTATTTCGTTATTGTTGGGAATTTTGGAAGTTAAAGTTTTGTATCTTGACATCATATTTCACATCAAATTTATTCTCCACGTTATTTATTTTCCGAATTCATATTATCATCATTATATGGTAAGGAAGAGTGTAAAAGCATGAAGGGTGATGTCGTGCCATTGCATTTACCTCATTAATGATTAATACATAGTGAGAAAGAGTGTTAAAGTACGAAGAGTGATGACGTGCCATTTATATCATTTATAAATTATTATATGGTGAGTAAGAGAGTAAAAGAATGAATGGTGATGTCGTGTAATTCATCTCGTTTATTCATTGCTACATGGTAAGATTGAGAGTAACAGTACGAAGGTTGATGTTGTGCCCTTTCATTTTACTTATACCGTCATTCCATGGTAAGGACGACAATAAAAGCACTAAGGGTGATGCCGTTGCATTTTGATATTATTGGTTTATCTGATTTCATTGGTTGATGATTTATTTGACTACTGCGTGATTTCATACCCTGTCGTGGTTATCATATTTTTCCCTTTTTTGCATGTCCCCTCCCAGTTATATATTGTTATTCTATGTTATTGTTATTGTTTCGTTTATTTTTGTACATGTTTATTTATGTAGATGTCTTGTCATAGCCTCATTACTACCTAGTCGAGGTTACGCTCAACACTTACAGATTACATTGGGTCGGTTGTGCTCAAATTGCACTTCTGCAATTCCTGTGCAGATTCTGGTATTGGTCCCAGCGGTGCGTGAGGTGCGTCAGCTCAGATCATTTCATACGGAGACTTGATGTAGATTTGCTAGTGTCCGCAGACCTTGAAGTCCCCTTCCTCTTTTCTTTTACTGTTCATTTCCATCGGAACGTTTGTATTTATTCTAGGCACTATTTGTAGAACTTCTAGTTGCTCGTGTATTCATGACTCCGGGTCTTTTGGAGTAGAAAATATCATATGACTTAGGTCGGTACTGTATCTGATTAAGTTTCTATTATGCGTTGTATATCATCATTGTGAATAAATTTTTAAAAATTGGCTAACTAATTATCTCATGTCGGCTTGCCTAGCAAGTGGATGGTAGCCATCACGACCCCAAGGCTTAGATTCCGGTCATGACATTTCTTCTCTAGATTAGAGAGTAAAGTGTTTTTAACTTTCTACTCAATTCGAGATTAAAATCCATGTAATTTCTATTCGGTTGTGTGTAAGGTTTGAAGATATACGAACTTCACCGACTTATTAATTTTGGTTGTGTTTATTTCTTTTACAAAAAAAATGACAACAAATACTGAACAACAAAATAGATATGTTGTGACAATTACTGCTGCAAGTGCTACTGCGCGTCTTCAAATCACAAAACGCCTGCACCGGCGATGGCACCTGCAGAAAGCTCGAAAAACTATTATTATCGTGCTTCTTCCCCTTATTGTTTTCTCCTAACAAATTTTAATTTTTATAATATTCTATTACTAATCTAAGAAACGTTAGGTAGACCCTGCTTTTAGAAAGTTTTATATCACATATCAAAATCATAAAAGCAGCTTACGGGTATGACTCTAATATTTTATAGGAAAAGAAAATCAAACTTCCTTTTCCACCTTTTCAACATCCAACCACACTTCGCCGGAAAAAGAAACTCCAACAATTCACTGGCATTTGAGAGGGTGTCTTATGGAATTAAATGTATATTTTAATTAACGCCGTTCACCCTTATAGGTCTCCCAGCACTAATAACATAGCCTTGCCAACATTCTCAGTACATGATTTTGACTTGTTGATAGGTTACAAGTACTTTGGGCATAAGTACTTTACTTTATATTTTGATGATCTAACAAACTTACCATTCAGAACCAGATAAGGAACATGTTGTACATTTACAAGACCTTTAGATCACAATGTTCCAGGTTGGGATCCAGCGTGGATATAACTCAACTCTTCAGAATGGAAGGAACAGCTGAGGGACCAGGTACCTTCCAGTTCCCGAGGAGACTGTATGAAGTCAACTCTCCATCTCAAAAGTTGCTGTCTACACACGCTACTGTACAGGAACAGTGCACCAGTCAACTTTCTGTGGAAGGTTTTTTACCTACCTTCCTTACATCATTGTAAGTGATGTCACACATGTATAAATACAATCAAGGAAGGTAAAATAACTTACTTCATGAGAGAGCAAGATAAAGAATCTGGTACAATTAGGTTCCCTTGCATTCAGAATAACTAGTCAGGTGTCTGGTTCAATTCTCAATGAAATTAGATAAGGAAACAGCAGAGGGACCAGATAGGGATCAGTTTCCCTCGTCGTTGTACAGTTAACTCTGCAGCTATAAAAGCTGCTGCACTGTACCGTCTGCCAGCAGTACAGTAGCACAGCTGTAGCTTGCTAAGGTCAAACTAAAGGGAACTTTATTGCATCATCCTTGATGACATCACACACACATATTATCAAAATGAGGCAAGGGATTTCATGTCTCCAACCATTCTCGCAAGTGCTAGACAGAACCTCTCACAAGAACAAAACTGCTGCAACCTCAACGACCAAATTCAAAGATTGAAAATATCTTAAGTCCTTAGGTTTATTGAGTATTTTTTATTTGTTCTTTATTTGTAACTCCTACTTAGCTTAGTTAGAAGCATTGTGTAGGAAACCCTTTGTAAATCATAAACCCTCATGTTTGTATTTTGGCTAGAGTTAGTCAAGTTGTGAAGTCTTTGTAATAGAGTTATTACAAAGTGGCTTGTAATAGTGTAGTTACAAGTTAGTGAGAGATTAAGAGGTTAATTCCTAGGTTACAATAGGTTGTAATCTAAAAATTGCTTAGTAGTGAAGTTGAAATCCTACAAGGGTAGGTCGTGATTTTTAATCGTGTTGAACTGGGAGTTTTCTAGGTAAAATTCCTCTGTGTTCTTTATTTACAGCCTATTTTCTGTTGGAACAAATAGAGAACTTGATTCCCTATACTGTTTGGTTTTACAGTTTGTTGCATAATCTGTGGAAACCAATATAGGACCTGGTTTCTTTATATAGTTTGGTGGACTCATATATTTTATCAATTGGTATCATAGCAGGTTCTTTCTAAAAGGTTAACACCTAGAAATGATGTTCATAGCTGCTCCACAAAACTTCGAGGAAGGGCAATCAACAAGTAGACCACCAAGATTCAACAGCCAATACTATGCTTGGTGGAAAACAAGAATGCATGACTTCATAATGGCTAAGAACATCGAGCTTTGGGATGTGATTTGTGATGGTCCTTTTGTCCCTACGAAGGCTGTTGGAGAGGGGAACAAGGATTGTTCCAAAAACAAGAATAGAATACAATGGTGCTGACCGAAAAGCTATTGAGAAGAACTTTATGGTGAAGAAGATTCTTGTGTGTGGTATTGGACCATACGAGTATAATCATATCTCGGCATGTGAATCTACCAAGAAAATATGGGAAGCTCTTCAAACGGCTCACGAAGGAACAACTCAGATAAAGTAGTCCAAAATAGATATGCTTACAACTGAGTATGAACTTTTAAAATTGAAGAGGATGAGTTCATTCAAGAGATGCATACCCGTTTCACCTCCATATTCAATGAGCTTCATTCACTTGGTGAAATCATTCCAACTAGCAAGTTGGTCCAAAAGATACTCAGTGTTCTACCAGGTTCCTAGGAGAGCAAGGTTAATGCTATCACTGAAGCCAAAGACCTGCTGTTGATACCCAATTTTTCCTACCTATTTTTTATACTCAAAATATTCTCAAAATAGCATGTATAAGCATGCCCAAAAGTTTGGTATTTTTCCTTTAATTTTAAAGATTTTTAAATCAATTTATTGTCTATTTTTATACTACAAAATTCAATAATTATTTCCAAACTAGCATATTTGGTGAATAATTTATTTCATTCTCATATTTACACTAAGATATATTAGGGTAATTTTTCCGTATTTTTTATAAATTTTTTGGTATTTTTAAGCTAAATTGCATATAATTGCAATTATAGCCTATTTTACAATTAACAACATTTTATAATCCTAAAATCACTTTTAGTATTTTAACATTAATATTTATATGTTATTAATTAGTCCAGTACCTTTAATTTATTTTCAAATCAATTTTTACTATTTCATAAAAATAATAAAAAGTGAAAATTGGCTATTTAACAAATAGCCCCATTTGCATTTCAATTATAGCCCCAATTTAACCCCACCCCATCAGATTGTAATTAAACCCAAATGGCCCAATACCCCATCTGAACCAACCCAGCCCAATCCCTAATTGACCTGGTCCACTCCCGTTTTAATCTGAGCCGTTGATCAAATGAGATCAACGGCCCATATTTAATTGCCTTAATTAAACCCTCACCTACCCCCTTTTCCCCGTCTCATTTTCGAGACTCCTCATCTCTATCTATCTCTCATTCTCTCTCTATCTATCTGGTACTCTCTACAATCCCTTTGGCTTCTCCCTTCCGACGGGGTCTTTTCACCTTCTCCGACCAGTTCTCTCACCGGAACCTATGGCTCATCACTACCTCTTGGTCATCTACCCGCCTCTCAACCAATCAGTGATATCCTAGGCTCCTCAGATGAACCTGGAGCGGTTCACTCACCCCCCCCCCTTATGGGTCTCTTGCCATTTTCCGGCCAATCCCCGGCCGTTTGAGTAAGTTTGCAGTATCTCCGGCTAAATCCATGTCGTTCATGAGGTTTGCCCTCTTTTATGGGTTCCACGAAACCCTAGTTCTCTATATTCTGGGTTCTCTATTAAGATGCGTTCTCTATTTACGATTCTATGAAGTTTCTTCGTGTCTTTCTCTGAAAAAATTCTGTTTTTAACAATTTCAAGAACTAGGGTTTCCGGACCAAGTTCTCGAAACAATTCTTTGATTTTAAAACGCCTCTACTATGTTTAATCGATTATTTTATGCTTTCTTGTTACCTTGATTGTTATGCTGAAATCCCAATTTTTGGTTAACCCTAATTATGTGTATCCTTTTGTTACCTAAATGTGTGCATTCATGTGTTCTCTGTGACTCCTGTTTAATTCGCTACTATGACCTCTTCCTGTTGATTTCTATGAACATCTCTTCCTGTTAACCATGTGACTGCTATTTAAATGCTCAATAATTCTGACTCTTGCCCTACTGGCTGTTTATTTGATGATTTGTACTGATCCTCTTGTGTAAAAATCTCATGCTTGTGATACTTTCCTTAATAATATGATCTCGTGTATTCCTTATGCAATTCTGTACCAATTTTGAATTATTTCTATATTTATGTGATGCTTTCCTTAATTACTTTGGATTCCCAAGTATTACGATTTGATCTGGGATCCCTTTGGTTGATTCTCGAACTGATACCCTATTTTTACACGGTTATTTCAACTTTTCCTTAATTACCCCTATGTATTTGGCCTTGATTATGCACTATGTGATTCCTTGCCTTAATTAGCCTTGCTGGAGTGATTTCTTTCCTTATTCTACCTTGACTCACCGTTTGAACTAGACTCCTTAATTAAAGGAGTCCAGTTGTCTTAATTGACACTAATTGATTGCTATTTCTATGTTTGTGCACTCTTTGCCTATGTACTACGTGTTTTCAAAACTATATAAAGACCTGTCTTCCCTCTTCACACACACACTGAGATTCACACGAAAAAGACACTGACACAAATTGCCTCTGAAATCACTGATCACACAAACACACTCAAGACTGAGTAGTCTCTAATGCTCTAGTGCTTTTGTATACCACTGCTGCTCTCATCCTGCATATTACTGTCCTGTAGTTGTTTCCTTGTCCTGCATACTGCTGCTGCTGTGTTATTTCCAGCACTTTGCTATCCCCTAGTCTCTAACTGGTATGTTTTGCTATTTAGCTTTGTAGCATCTACACAACATGCTCCAGTTTTTGCTTACTTACTTACTGTTCCTTATGTGTTTCATCCTTTGGTTCTACTGCTTATCATGTAACTAGCTTAAGTCTGAATGTGTGTCTCGTTTTCCATATGGTTCCCTGTGATCATGTCATTACTATACCCATATCCCTCCCTTTCTTTAAGTCTGATATGTCTCCAATTCCTTCTGAGACTTTAGTCCTTATGTGCTCATGATTTGCTGATCCTCCCCTGACCTGTTTGTTGTCACTATGCTCTCATTATGTGCTCAAACCTGCCTCTCCTACTACTTGAGCGTTATGTAATCCTAACCCTATTAATCTGTGCTATTATTGTGACAACTATGTGGTAATTATGTGATAACTATAACTCTATTTAAGTGCTAATATCAAAGTTATCTGTCCCCAATCCCTTCCCCTATTTGTGTTTGCTCTTTCATGAGTTCTTTACCTGCTGGCTGTCGTTGTATTGCTTGTCTCTGTGATAAAAAATATTTTACCAAAATCTTCCATCATTTTCTGAAATCATCTTTTCAAGGCTGTTGTCTCAATTACTCTTTTCAAACTTGAAATTCTCTTTAAAACTCTTCTTCCCGCACTTCACACTATTCTTAGACTCTAGGCTCTGCCCCCTTCGAGTGAGCACTGCCTTGCGGACCTCTGAGTACTCACTGAACTCTGACACTCAAGGCTGGCCTTCTACACTGCACTTACTCATTCTTGGCTAGGGTGCCTGGGTGTGAGCACTGTCCAGGATCTTCTGAGATCCTTAGAGACTATGACACACTTGGGTTGTAAGGCCATGGCATATGGCAAGTGGATCTGGTACTTTGGGCCTACTGTTAGGCTTTCTATAGTATAGCTTCTTGATTTTCCTTTTATTCAGTTGTGTAATTCAGCAATTTTGGTCTGTAATAATTATTTGTAAAACACTTCAGGGCTGGATAGTGAAAAGGGTGGGGATGATGCATGCTTAGCATAATTTTGGGTAGAAAACATGCTTTAGGATTTACTTCACCTCTGTGCGCAATAGAGATCCTGCATAGGACATGTTTGCATTAGATATCATGTCTCCTTAGGTCTATTCATGTATGCATATCATCACATCCGTGTTCATTTAAGGATCCACGTTAGATATTAATGATGTTAACTACATGCTTCATCAGAAATAGCACTAAATAACTTCTTCTTTTGAAACAATACTGTCTCCGCATGCATAACTCACATGTAGATATCCTGTTCTTAGGTGTACTGTCGGATCTATTTTCAGCATGTCTACCCTTTTTAATCTGGGCTAAGTACTCAATAAAACGCCTAGGCAAACCTTAGGCCTAACGTTTGCTAAAATCAATCAAATACATAACTCGATTAGTTATGCACCGCCCGTTCAAAACCAAAAAAATGGATTTTCAAACTAATCAGTCATATTTCTGGAATTCATTAAGACTTGCTGTTTGCCACTGTTTTTCACATCTAGAATTCATGTTGAGGTTCTGAATCTGAGACCTTTATTGCTGTTTGAAACGTGCTACTTACATGACTTACTTGTGGAGGGATATTTGAGCCATATAACTATTTATGTGTACCCCATCTGTGCAAGTCCTAACTGTTTCTCTACTTGTCGTTTAGGATTTTATCCTTTAAAACCTAGGGGTTCAGCCTAGTACTCACCTCATAGGATTAGTAGTCCTAAACACCCTCCGGGACTTATAGGACGGGACGGGTAATAGCACGTAATAAGCCTCGTGACCAACTCACGCGTTTTCAAACTAACCTTTACGGGGTGGGAGGGTAGAATATGGATATGATGACCACGCGATAACACCACGTGTATAAACGGTTACCGGGTGTTGTGTGGGGTGATCCATATTATGTATAAACCTAGGACTCCCCTCCCTTTATGTGTTTTCTTACTTGTTTTCTCTATAAGTTATTTAAATCCTTTTTTTTCCACGAAATCCTGCATTATCTTTCTCTCAAATGAGTTTAAACTTGTGTGCAAGTCCCTTTCTATTTGAGCCCTTAATTGCCTACTTGATTATGTGAAGTCACAATATAACATGGCCGGGAACCACACTAGTGGATCTTGAGGGGTGCCTAACACCTTCCCCTCGGGATAATTTCTAGCCCTTACCCGAACTCTGGTTTTCCAACTCAAAAACCCTTAGTGTCCTAATGCACTTAATCATTAGGTGGCGACTCTTCAAATCCAAAAACCCAATTCCCAAACGGGAATAGTGTTGTCCTCCCAAATATCGTAAACCCGATTTCGCGAGAAAAAGGGGGCATCGACAGCATGGCGACTCTGCTGGGGACTTTTCTTTTAGGCTTTTACCGTTACATGTTATTTGTGACTTTATTGCTTCTTTATTGCTTTTATTTAATGTCTTTATTTCACTTCTACTTCGAAACTGACTTGGCTCTTTGTTTTCTTTTCTTTAATGCCTTTACTGCTTTCTTTCAATACTGTTGTAATTATGAGCAATCTCTGTAATCATTATTTTATGAACGTGCAAATATGTGACAACTTGTTTAATTCTTGTAACTGCATCTTCAACATCATATTCCACTCGTGCCAAACAAATACCATAGCAATGCATATAATGAGTTGTTGTGCTCTTCCGATATTATTACCCTCATAAATTTGGCAAAGGCGTATTTGCGGTAAAACCAATCGATCAGCGGTGCAGTCGATGGTTCCGTGCCTTTCCCTCTTGAGTTTTCCGCTCAAGGGTACCGGTCTAATACACCATAGAAACCTTATTCTGTTTTAACTGTGCATGCATCACAGTCAAACCTAGTCAAGTCAGTTCTGTCCACATAATGACTCTTTAAGATAGCCTTGTCCAACGTCCTCTGGGTTTTCTTGGAACCCAAACGGACACCACCATATTCTGTGCATTTATTTGGAGAACTAAATGCTTTAATGCTAATTATTGGTTTAAATAGCCGAGTCTAGTGGGGGGTATAGTCTTAACCCTTTTGTTTTGCAGAAAATGGAGAACAAAGTCCCCGACTTCGGTATGGTCAGTATACCCTCACTCTTGCTGACCTGGTGGAGGAATCTCCCATCAAGTGAACAAATCAATGAATGGAAAGAGAGGGTCACCAAGGCTAGTGAGAAGCTGGAATATCTGGAATACAGTCTGCTGGAGTTGGAAGGAAAAGTGAGGAAAAGAGTCACTGATTGCCAGAATGCTGAGGGAAACGAAGGAGAACGCCTGGCAAAGGCATTTTTACTGGAGAATCTGCGTGAACTGGAGGATTTGATCAACGAGAGCATTCAACCTGTGGAAGGTCCTTCTGGGACCAAGTAGATAGGAGTTTACTTTTGCTTTATAAATGTAATAAGGCCAACGACCATTAGTGACATTTTACTTTCTGCAATTTTAGTGTTGTTTTGGGATTCGTCTTATTTTTATCAATAAAATGAGACATTTAGCATTATAAGTTCTCCAAATCAACTTGTCGCTAGGCCTACCTCAGGCACAATGAGGCACCCAAACTAGGACACGATTTATATTCTTACACTATGTGTTTAAATATTGTAACGTTTTTCTCAGAATCCGTACTAACTTATTACCTTTTTGTTTTTACTTTTTTTTATTCCCCTCCCCAAAAGGTTAGTTCGTGCACTCTGGCATCATCATCCTACTCCACAAGATCTAAGGGCCCTCCACCTCCTCCTTCTCCAAGTCCTATCAGAAACAAGAACAAAGCAAAAACGGAAGACTTGAGCAACATCAGGAAGGAGAACTCAGTTGAAAGAGTAGAGGTTCCTCAGGGTATTCACGTTCCCAAAGAAAGTGCCGCCCAGCTCGAACAGAAGTTACTGAAATTTCAGGAAGAATTGGACCAAGTTCGGAACTTGGGAAGCTTGTCATTCTCCCTCACTACCCCAGACGTCAACTTTCCCAAAGCTCAAGATCCTATACTTCCATAAAACGTCCCAAAACCACAGAAACAACCCGCTCCCCATCAAAATTGCAACACATGTCACACTTCAAACAACACCCCGCTCCTCATTCCTGAACCACTAAACACAAATGATCATCCCCACCATACCCCCATCTATGTGGAAATCATGCCACAATATACTCAACCTATCTCAAGCACACCGGAGTTTGATGACAAAGACTCCCTCATCAAGAACCTGGCCGCTGAGCTCAAGAAACTGACTAGCCGAATCCAGGGTGTTAAAGGAAACAAAGGTATTGAAGGGTTGAATTATGAGGACCTTTGCATTCAGCCAGATGTCGAACTTCCCGAGGGGTACAAACCTCCCAAGTTCGAAATGTTTGATGGCATAGGAGATCCTAGGTTCCATTTGAGGACATACTGCGATAAGCTGGTCGGAGTCGGAAGAGATGAAAAGATTCGCATGAAGCTCTTTATGAGAAGTTTGAAAGGTGATGCTCTATCTTGGTACATTAGCCAAGACCCCAAGAAGTGGACAAGCTGGGTAGGAATGGCATCCGATTTCATGGACAGGTTCAGATTCAACATGGAGAATGCGCCAGATGTATTCTACATCCAGAATTTGAAGAAGAAACCCACGGAGACATTCCGCGAGTATGCTACTCGTTGGAGATCAGAAGCTGCTAAGGTCAGGCCGGCCTTAGAGGAAGAACAGATGAACAGGTTTTTCGTCCGAGCTCAGGATCCACAATATTATGATAGGTTGATGCTAATTGAAGGCCAGAAATTCTCCGACATCATCAAACTAGGGGAAAGGATCGAGGAAGGCATTAAAAGTGGTATGGTCACTAATTTTAAGGCATTGCAGGCTACCAACAAGGCTCTACAGTCTGGCGGCGCATCCAAGAAAAAGGATGTGAGTGCCGTGATGGTTTCACAGAGAACAAAATCCCCAATAAAATACCAAACTTACCCAGTATCTCATCTGACATATCAACCTATCCCTAATTACCAAGCGCCTCTGCCCTCTTACCAAATACCACCACCTACTTACCAATCATCTCCACCTCTCATATATCAACATATCTCACCAAGATATTCCCAACCCGCACCTGTCTACCAAGCCTATAATGCTCAGCCCTCTCACTATCAATCACCTCCCACCCGCCAAAACTTCCCAAGACCACGTCCTAACTTCAACCGTAGACCCCCCAAATAATACACTGCCATCGCCGAACCAATCGACCAGCTATATAAAAGACTCAAAGCAGCCGGTTACGCTCCAGAAAATCCATCCCAATGGGTCAATCGAAACAAAACCTGTGCATACCATTCCGGCATGAAAGGGCATACCATTGATGAGTGCCGATCTCTAAAGGATAAAATTCAAGCATTAATTGACAACAAGATCGTCGTGGAATATTAGGTCTGAAGAAGTAGTTACAGCACAGGCCATTCCTTGGGATTACACCGCTGAGGCAAGAAGGAAGGGGAATATTAGGTCTGGAGAAGCAGTTGCAGCACAAGGTATGACCAGAACATGCAGGATTTACACTCCGGAGCATTTAGCTGAATCAAGTAAGTAGGCCTCTGGACGGCCTATTGAAACTGGGCCCGATGATCTCTAGAGGAAGATACAAGCAAAAGAGTACTCAGTCGTTGATTAACTTAATAAAACACTGGCACAAATATCCATCCTAGCTCTGCTGCAAAGCTCCGATGTGCATAAGAATGCCTTGTTGAAGATACTGAGTGAGGCATATGTACCCAGCAACACAACTGGAAGAGAAATGGCGAACATGGTAGGGAAGATATTGGAGAGTCATAAAATCACTTTCCACAAAGATGAGCTGCCCCCAGAAGGGTTAAGCCACAACAAAGCGTTGCACATCACTGTGCAATGCGAAGACTATTTCATCACCAGGACTTTGATTGATGGAGGGTCCAGCCTCAATATTTGTCCATTGGTGACCCTCAGAACATTGGGGAAGAGTCTACATAAAATCAAGGATGGGCTATCAACGTCAAAGCTTTTGATGGTTCCCAAAGGTCCACTATTGGGGAAATCAGTTTATGTCTGCAAATGGGACCAACTTGGTTCGACGTTGATTTTCAAGTGATAGACATCCCAACATCTTACAACTTACTACTGGGACGACCTTGGATCTACGCCGCTGGAGCTGTAGCATCAACCCTGCACTGGGCAGTGAAGTTCAAGTGGAATCACCAAGAGGTGATTATTCATGGCGACGGTAGTAATCCCATATACAGTCGTCAGACCATCCCAACAATAGGAGGAAGAAGGAAGATAGGCGGAGAAACCTACCATCACATTGAGCCAGTCAACGCCGTGGACAAGGACAAGTGGTGGGATAACAAGATCGAAAATATACTGAATTGGTGTGGATACGAGCCTGGCAAGGGACTTGGCAAAAACCTCCAGGGAATCGCCAAACACATCAAGCTGAAAAAACATGGTACCACTTTTGGTTTGGGATACGAGTACACCTGGGAAGAATTCAAAGACTGTTCGCCACCATGGCGCAGTCCCTACTACCCACTGGAGCATCCGATACCTCACCTGGAGCAGACTTTCCAGCCAGCAGATGTCATATACGGGTCAGAAGAAGAGGAAGCATTAGCAGCAGTGAGGAACTTGTTCCTGGAGGACGACAATACGGACTGTCATGTCATTTTTGAGGAGGAAAGGGAGGAAGGCGCTTCCATACAAGCTGTGAGCCGAGGGGCGCACCTCAATAATTGGTCCATCAGAACCACCAAGGCCCGGAAAGCTTCGGGGTAGCAAGGCTGAACAAAGAACTATGCATTATCTTTTACTTTTTCGCTAGTGGATTTCCTTTCCGTACTTTCTTTAAATTTCAAAAAGAGCTCCGATATTCGAAACAATTATGGAATTTATCAAAGTATTTCAGTTTCTTATAAATCTTGCCCTTATTATTTTCTCTATCGTTTACTTTATTTACACATCATTACTATTACTTATCTTGATGAACCGACGAATGTGACATGCGACGAGATAATGCAACAAAGCGATACAGACTCAGAAGAGGATGATATACCAGAAGAGGTTGTTAAAGAGGTTGAGAACTTTGAAAATAGGCCTAAGTCTAACTTGGACGAAACTGAGGTTGTCAACTTGGGGGATACAGAGAATGTCAAAGAAACGCGCATCAGTGTTCACCTGTCACCATCAGAAAAGGAAGAGTACACGGAATTCTTAAAAGAATATGAGGACATATTTGCCTGGTCGTATGATGATATGACCGGTCTCAGTACATCTATTGTAGCTCACAAACTGCCAACAAATCCGACATGTCCGCCGGTAAAGCAGAAGCTCAGAAAGTTCAAGCCAGACATGAGTTTGAAAATCAAGGAAGAAGTCACCAAACAAGTCAAAGCCAAGGTCCTCAGAGTAGTGGAATATCCAACATGGTTGGCCAACATTGTGCCAGTGCCAAAGAAGGATGGGAAGGTCAGAGTCTGTGTCGACTACCGGGACCTCAACCGGGCCAGTCCGAAAGACGACTTCCCCTTGCCGAACATACACATCCTGATTGACAACTGCGCCAAGCACGAGCTGCAGTCATTCGTCGATTGTTTTGCTGGGTACCATCAGATATGGATGGACGAAGAAGACGCGGAGAAAACGGCTTTCATTACGCCGTGGGGGATGTATTGCTACAAGATGATGCCGTTTGGATTAAAGAATGCTGGGGCCACCTACATGAGGGCCATGACTACTATTTTCCATGACATGATACACAAAGAGATCGAGGTGTATGTAGACGATGTCATCATCAAATCCAAGAAAGCCACTGACCACATGGAAGATCTGAGGAAGTTCTTCAACAGATTGAGAAGGTACAACCTGAAACTGAATCCCGCCAAATGTGCATTCGGGGTTCCTGCCGGAAAATTGCTTGGGTTCATCGTAAGTCGGCGAGGAATAGAACTGGACCCGTCAAAGGTTAAGGCCATTCAATAATCGCCTCCGCCAAAGAGCAAGAAAGAGGTTATGAGTTTCTTGGGAAGACTCAACTACATCAGCCGGTTCATAGCCTAGTCTACTGTCATTTGTGAACCAATCTTTAAAATGTTGAAGAAGGATGCCGCCACTAAATGGACTGATGATTGTCAAAAAGCCTTCGATAGAATCAAGGAATACCTGTCAACGCCGCCAGTTCTGGTTCCGCCCGAACCGGGCAGACCGCTCTTGCTCTACCTTGCAGTATTGGATGGAGCATTCGGTTATGTTCTGGGGCAACACGACGAAACAGGGATAAAGGAGCAAGCCATCTATTACCTCAGCAAGAAGTTCACTCCATATGAGGCACGGTACTCTCTATTAGAACGCACCTATTGTGCTCTGACTTGGGTGGCTCAGAAGTTGAGGCATTATTTCTGTGCCTATACCACTTACCTCATATCAAGAATGGATCCGCTGAAATATATCTTTCAGAAGCCCATGCCTACTGGCAAGCTAACCAAACGGCAAATCCTGCTGAGTGAATTTGATATTGTCTACGTGACCCAGAAAACGATCAAAGGACAACCACTGGCAGATCATCCTGCCGAAAATCCCGTGGACGGAGAATACCAGCCTCTGAAGACGTATTTTCCTGACGAGGAGGTCTCTTTCATAGGAGAAGACATTGCAGAATCTTATGATGGCTGGAGAATGTTTTTCGATGGAGCAGCAAACTTTAAAGGAGTTGGCATAGGAGCAGTCCTGGTATCAGAAACCGGTCAGCATTATCCGGTGTCAGCTAAGCTCAGGTTCCCATGCACTAACAACATGGCCGAGTACGAAGCCTGCATCTTAGGGCTCAAGCTGGCCATTGATATGAACATTCAAGAGTTAATAGTGATCGGGGATTCAGACTTGCTCATACATCAGGTTCAAGAAGAATGGGCAACCAAGAACCCCAAAATACTCCCGTATTTGCATCATGTACAGGAGTTGATGAAGAGGTTTACAAAGACAGAATTCCGGCATGTCCCTAGAGTCCAGAATGAGTTCGCCGATGCATTGGCCACTCTATTATACATGATTCAACATCCGGATAAGAACTTCATTGATCCTATCCCAGTAAAAATCCAGGATCAACCCGCCTACTGTGCTCATGTCGAGGAAGAAGCAGATGGAAAACCATGGTTTCATGACATTAAGAAATATCTAGCAACAGGAGAATACCCAGAATTTGCAAACGCTACTCAGAAGCGCACACTACGGAGGTTATCCAATAACTTCTTTCACAGCGGAGGAATCCTGTATAGGAGGACTCCCGATTTGGGATTACTGAGGTGTGTCGAAGCAAAGGACGCGTCCAGGCTGTTGGAAGAGGTTCATGTAGGGACCTGTAGCCCGCACATGAATGGTTTCGTCTTAGCCAAGAAAATACTCCGAGCTGGTTATTTTTGGATGACCATGGAGACGGACTACATCCAGTATGTCCGAAAATGCCATCGCTGTCAGATATATGCGGATATGATAAAGGTGCCTCCCAACGAGCTTACTGCAACGAGCTCGCCATGTCCGTTCGCCGCTTGGGGAATGGATGTCATTGGATCTATCGAGCCTGCCGCATCAAACGGGCACAGGTTCATTCTAGTGGCAATTGATTATTTCACCAAATGGGTTGAAGCAGCATCTTACAGAGCAGTGACCAAGAAAGTTGTGGCAGACTTTGTCCGCGACCGTATCATTTGCCGGTTCGGCATCCCAAAGTCAATCATTACTGATAATGGTTCCAACCTCAACAGTGATCTGATGAAAGCAATGTGTGAGACGTTCAAGATCAAGCACAAGAACTCTACAGCCTACAGACCTCAGATGAATGGAGCTATAGAAGCGACCAATAAGAACATCAAGAAGATACTAAGGAAAATGATAGAGAAACACAAGCAGTGGCACAAAAAGCTATCCTTTGGTTTATTGGGATACCGTACCACAGTCCTCACATCAATTGGGGCAACTCCCTATATGTTGGTTTACGGTACCGAGGCAGTCATCCCAGCCGAGATAGAGATTCCCTCCCTAAGGATTATAAAGGAAGCGGAACTTGAAGATGCAGAATGGGTAAGAAGTCGCTATGAGCAGTTAGCCCTTATAGACGGGAAAAGAATGAATGCAGTTTGCCATGGTCAACTTTACCAGAACAGAATGTCCAGAGCTTTCAGCAAGAGAGTCAAACCAAGACGGTTCACACCGGGCAGCTGGTGTTAAAGAAGATTTTTCCACATCAAGATGAAGCCAAAGGGAAATTCTCTCCCAATTGGCAGGGTCCATACATGGTTCATCGGGTTCTAACAGGAGCAGCCCTCATACTTGCAGAAATGGACGGAGAAGTTTTGCCGAAGCCGATCAATTCAGATGTAGTGAAGCGATACTATGTGTAACCATTTATGATTTCCTTATGTAATTTGAACTATGTCTGACCTGATTCCCGTTTAAGAGGGGCTACGTAGGCAACCTTATGGGTTCGGTCACAATTCAATAAAAATTTCATTTCCCCCCGCAATTGGAAACTGGGGCAGAATTTTGAGGAGGACCCTCAAAATTCTGAAGCTAACTTTCAACCATTCATCGCACGCAACCGTCAGAGGCACCAGCCCAGTAAACTGTGGCAGAATTTTGAGGAGGACCCTCAAAATTCCGGAACAAAAGAGGTCGCAGTCGTCGGCTCATCTAAAAGAAAAGAATTTTAAATTATGTATTTACATCATATTTTTACTAAATCATGCATGGCTACTATCAAAATTGCTTTGTTTATCAACGCTACCCCAATGAAAGCAAGAGCCAAGTAGGACAAGCGAAGTCCACGGGAAGACGAACTAACCTTCCCCCTTTACAAAACTCACGATTTTTATTTGGATGCAGGCACCCGAGACATAAAGTCATCAGATACAATTACATACTCATACTTTTTCAGGAATACAACACTCAGAATCATCGCCTATTTATGAGTGCTACCCACGCACGGCATCCCCAGCAGCCACAATGACGCAATCAACTATCAGCTATCATCTCTCTGCTAAGAAATTTCATTATTCCTCCACCTTTATTTCGTACATTGCATAAGGCTACTCTTCTACCTTCCGAGGTTAGGCACTACCTCCATTCTGCATTTCTTGCATTGCATAAGGCTACCTTTCTGCCTTTCGAGACTAAGCATTGTCTCCATCTGCATTTTTCTTGCATTGCATAAGGCTACCTTTCTGCCTTCCGAGACTAAGCGTTGTCTCCAGCCTGCATTTTCCTGCATTGCATAAGGCTATCTTTCTGCCTTCCGAGGTTAAGAACTACCTCCCTCCTGCATTTTCCTGCATTGCATAAGGCTACTTTTCTGCCTTCCGAGACTAAGCATTGTCTCCACCTGCATGGCTGAAATATCGCCAACTTGATTTAAATCTTTGCATCGGCTAAAATATCGCCAACCCTATTTAAATCTTTGCACTGGCTGAAATATTGCCAATTCTATTTAAATCTCTATGTCGGTTGAAATATCGCCAATTTTATTTAAATCCTGCATGGCTGAAATATCGCTCAACCCTATTTAAATCTTTGCACTGGCTGAAATATCGCCAATTCTATTTAAATCTCTATGTCGGCTGAAATATTGCCAATTTTATTTAAATCCTGCATGGCTGAAATAACGCCAACTTTATTTAAATCTCTGCATGGCTAAAATATCGCCAATTCTATTTAAATCTTTGCACCGGCTGAAATATCGCCGACTTTATTCAATCTTTGCATGGCTGAAATATGGCCAACTTCATTTAAATCCCACATCGGCTGAAACATCGCCAAATCCTGCATTTCATGGGCTGAAAGATCGCCAAATTGTCCAAAGGCGTCATTGTTCGGAGGCACCATTTTCATAGCTCGAGAACGCCATGCCATGGCCTGAGGACTCCACTTTTGTCTTCTGCATATCATTATTCAAAGGCATCATGGTTCGGAGGCATCATTTTCATAGCCCGAGAACATCATTTCATAGCCTGCGAATCCTCTATTATACGCCTCATGGCCCACGACGTCATGGTCTGAGGACGTCATCCTATCCGTCCGAAGACAGCATTCATGGTCCAACGAGAACTTGCATCAAGTTTAAATTTATGCACGATATGTTCGTATTGCTCATTTGCAGGTACACCGGCTAGCAACGGCTATCACAGCAGGAGCGATCTCGCTCCGGTTCCCGCAGCCCATCAGTCCCTGACCATCCTTCCCAACCCAAATATTGCGTCCGTCTTTCAAAATTTCCATCGGCATGTTCCGCCGACGGATCCCCGAACTACATATGGTCTGATTCCTGTAAAACCAGGGATATGTAGGCAGCTCAGGAACCAGAGCTCGGTCAAAATTCTTCAAATCATTTCTTTTGGTCAAAATTGGCCATCATATCTTTACCCGACAACTCTTTCATCCTTCTCGGGTAAAGAGGGGCAGCTGTTGATACCCAATTTTTCCCTGTATATTTTACTTTCAAAATAGCATGTATATGCATATATAAGCATAGCTAAGCTTTTTGCATTTTTCCTAATTTTTAAAGTTTTAGAAATCAATTTATTGTCCATTTTTAACAGTATAAAATCAATAGTTATTCCTAAAAATTATCATTTTTGATGAGTAATTTATTTTTATTCTCATATTTATACTAAATATAGTTAAGGTAATTTTTATGTATTTTTACAAATTCATTTGGTATTTTTAAGCTAAATTGCATTATAATTACAATTATAGTCCTACTT
>NC_031998.1:6233590-6316808 GCF_001879085.1 Nicotiana attenuata
TGATATTTATATGTTATTAATTAGTACCAGTACCTTTAATTATTTTCAAATCAGTTTTACTACTTTTATAAAAATAATAAAACGGTGAAAATTGGCTATTTAACAAACAGCCCCATTTGCATTTCAATAATAGCCCCAATTTAACCCCACCCATTAGATTGTAGTTAAACCCAAATGGCCCAATACTCCATCTGAACCAACCCAGCCCAATCCCTGATTGACCCGGTACACTCCCGTTTTAATCTGAGCCGTTGATCAAATGAGATCAACGGCCCAGATTTAATTGCCTTAATTAAACCCTCACCTACCCCCTTTCCCCCGTCTCATTTTCGAGACTCCTCATCTCTCTCTATCTATCTGGTACTCTCTAGAAGCCCTTTGGCTTCTCCCCTCCGACGGGGTCTGTTCACCTTCTCCGACCAGTTCTCTCACAGGAACCTATGGCTCATCACTACCTCTTGGTCATCTACTCGCCTCTCAACCACTCGGTGATATCCTAGGCTCCTCGGATGAACCTGGAGCGGTTCACTCAACCCCCCCCCCCCCCATGGGTCTCTTGCCATGTTTCGGCCAATCCCCGGCTGTTTGAGTAAGTTTGCAGTATCTCCGGCTAAATCCATGCCGTTCATGAGGTTTGCCCTCTTTTCTAGGTTCCACGAAACGCTAGTTCTCTATATTCTGGATTTTCTTTTAAGATCCGTTCTTTATTTACGATTCTATGAAGTTTCTTCGTGTCTTTCTCCGAAAAATTCTGTTTTTAACAATTTCAAGAACTAGGGTTTCCCGACCAAGTTCTCGAAACAGTTCTTTGATTTTAAAACGCCTCTACTGTGTTTAATCGATTATTTTATGCTTTCTTGTTGCCTTGATTGTTATGCTTAAACCCCAATTTTAGGTTAACCCTTATTATGTGTATCCTTTTGTTACCTAATTGTGTGCATTCATGTGTTCTCCGTGACTCCTGCTTAATTCGCTGCTATGACCTCTTCCTGTTGATTTCTATGAACATCTCTTCCTGTTAACCATGTGATTGCTATTTAACTGCTCAATAATTCCGACTCTTGCCCTACTGGCTGTTTATTTGATGATTTGTACTGATCCTCTTGTGTAAAAATCTCATGCTTGTGATACTTTCCTTAAAAATATGATCTCGTGTATTCCTTATGCAATTCTGTACCAATTTTGAATTATTTCTATATTTATGTGATGCTTTCCATAATTACTTTGGATTCCCTAGGATTACGATTTGATCTGGGATCCCTTAGGTTTATTATACTGATACCCTATTTTTACACGGCTATTTCAACTTTTCCTTAATTACCCACTATGTATTTCGTCTTGATTATGCACTATGTGATTCCTTGCCTTAATTAGCCTTGCTGGAGTGATTTGTTTCCTTATTCTACCTTGACTCACCGTTTGAACTAGACTCCTTAATTAAAGGAGTCCAGTTGTATTAATTGACACTAATTGATTGCTATTTTTATGTTTGTGCACTCTTTGCCTATGTACTTCTTGTTTTCAAAACTATATAAAGACCTGTCTTTCCTCTTCACACACACACTGAGATTCACACGAAAAAGACACTGACACAAATTGCCTTTGAAATCACTGATCACACAAACACACTCAAGACTGAGTAGTCTCTACTGCTCTTGTGCTTTTGCATATCACTGCTGCTCTCTTCTTGCATATTACTATCCTGTAGTTGTTTCCTTGTCCTGCATACTGCTGCTGTTGTGTTATTTCCAGCACTTTGCTATCCCCTAGTCTCTAACTGGTATGTTTTGCTATTTAGCTTTGTAGCATCTACACAACATGCTCCAGTTTTTGCGTACTTATTTACTGTTCCTTATGTGTTTCATCCTTTGGTTCCACTGCTTATCATGTAACCAGCTTAAGTCTGAATGTGTGTCTTGTTTTCCATGTGGTTCCTTGTGATCATGTCATTACTATACCCATATCCCTCCCCTTCTTTAAGTCTGATATGTCTCTAGTTCCTTCTAAGACTTTAGTCCTTATGTGCTCATGATTTGCTGATCCTCCCCTGACCTGTTTGTTGTCACTATGCTCTCATTATGTGCTCAAACCTACCTCACCTTTTACTTGAGTGTTATGTAATCCTAACCCTATTAATCTGTGGTATTATTGTGACAACTATGTGGTAATTATGTGATAACTATAGCTCGATTTAAGTGCTAATATCAAAGTTATCTGTCCCCAATCCCTTACCCCTGTTTGTGTTTCCTCTTTCATGAGTTCTTTACCTGCTGGCTGTCGTTGTATTGCATCTCTTTGTGATAAAAAATATTTTACCAAAATCTTTCATCATTTTCTGAAATCATCTTTTCAAGGCTGTTGTCTCAATTACTCTTTTCAAACTTGAAATTGTCTTTAAAACTCTTCTTCCCGCACTTCACACTATTCTTAGACTCTAGGCTCTACCCCTTTCGAGTGAGCACTGCCTTGGGGACCTCTGAGTACCCACTGAACTCTGACACTCAAGGCTGGCCTTCTACACTGCACTTACTCATTCTTGGTTATGGTGCTTGGGTGTGAGCACTGTCCAGGATCTTCTGAGATCCTTAGAGACTATGATACACTTGGGTTGTAAGGCCATGGCATATGGCAAGTGGATCTGGTACTTTGAGCCTACTGTTGGGCTTTCTATAGTATAGCTTCTTGATTTCCTTTTATTTAGTTGTATAATTCAGCAATTTTGGTCTGTAATAATTATTTGTAAAACAGTTCAGGGCTGGATAGTGAAAAGGGTGGGGATGATGCATGTTTAGCATAATTTTGGGTAGAAAACATGCTTTAGGATTTACTACACCTCTGTGCACAATAGAGATCGTGCATAGGACATGTTTGCATTAGATATGATGTCTTCTTGGGTCTATTCATGTATGCATATCATCAAATCCGTGTTCATTTAAGGATCCACGTTAGATATTAATGATGTTAACTACATGCTTCATCAGAAATAGCACTAAATAACTTCTTCTTTTGAAACAATACTGTCTCCGCATGCATAACTCACATGTAGATATCCTGTTCTTGGGTGTACTGTCGGATCTATTTTCAGCATGTCTACCCTTTTTAATCTGGGCTAAGTACTCAATAAAATGCCTAGGCAAACCTTAGGCCTAACGTTTGCTAAAATAAATCAAAAACATAACACGATTAGTTACGCACCGCCCGTTCAAAACCAAAAAAATGGATTTTCAAACTAATCAGTCATATTTCTGGAATTCACTAGACTTGTTGTTTGCCACTGGTTTTCACATCTAGAATTCATGTTGAGGTTCTGAATCTAAGACCTTTATTGCTGTTTGAAACGTGCTACTTACATGATTTACTTGTGGAGGGATATTTGACCCATATAACTATTTATGTGTACCCCATCTGTGCAAGTCCTAACTGTTTCTCTGCTTGACGTTTAGGATTTTATCCTTTAAAACCTTGGGGTTCAGCCTAGTACTCACCTCATAGGATTAGTAGTCCTAAACACCCTCCGGGACTTATAGGACGGGACGTGTAATAGCACGTAATAAGCCTCGTGACCAACTCACGCGTTTTCAAACTAACCTTTACGGTGTGAGAGGGTAGAATATGGATATGATGACCACGCGATAACACCACGTGTATAAACGGTTACCGAGTGTTGTGTGGAGTGATCCATATTATGTATAAACCTAGGACTCCCCTCCCTATATGTGTTTTCTTACTTGTTTTCTCTATAAGTTATTTAAATCCTTTTTTTTCTCACGAAATCCTGCATTATCTTTTTCTCAAATGAGTTTAAACTTGTGTGCAAGTCCCTTTCTATTTGAGCCCTTAATTGCCTACTTGATTATGAGAAGTCACAATATAACATGGCCGGGAACCACACTAGTGGATCTTGAGGGGTGCCTAACACCTTCCCCTCGGGATAATTTCTAGCCCTTACCCGAACTCTGGTTTTCCAACTCAAAAACCCTTAGTGTCCTAATGCACTTAATCATTAGGTGGCGACTCTTCAAATCCAAAAACCCAATTCCCAAACGGGAATAGAGTTGTCCTCCCAAATGTCGTAAACTCGATTTCCCAAGAAAAAGGGGGTGTCGACACCTGCAGAAGCTGACCATTGACGAGCTTATTGGAAATCTCAAAATATATAAGATGAAGAGAAAGAAGGATCTTGAAAGAAGAGAGCCCAAAGAGGAGAGGAACCTAGTTCTCAAAGCTGCCCTCACTGACTCAAGTAGTGATGAATCTGAAATGAAGATTTCAAAAGATGGTTCGTAAAAATTGTGTGATCCCAAAGAAAGGAAGTTCCAGCAGGAATTTCAAAGGAAATGATTGCTGTCATAAGTGTGGAAAACCTGGACACTTTATCAAAGACTGCCTCTTCATAAGCAGGATCATTACAAACCAACACTAATAAGGCAGCTAAGAGGAACCCGGTCCCTAGCAGGACATTCAAAAGAAGAGATGCTGCTGACAACATGGTAAAGCAAGCTTTGCCTGACTGGGGAGATTCCTCTAGTGAATCTGAAGGTGAAGATGACTAAGGAGATGCATCTATGATGGTTGTTGACAATGAATATGAGTCAATCTTTGCACTCATGGCTAAATCTGATGATGACGAGGATAAGGAGGAAGATGAGGTAAGTTTTCTTAATGTTCAAAGAAATATAAAAACTTACTTAAGAAAAAATTGACGTGCTTACAAAATATGTTGATTGATGCCTATCATAGCCTTATTAATGAGAAAAATGATTTAATAGAAGAAATTGGCGACCTAGAACAAGAGAGGGATGATATGGTAGTTTCTATTGTAGACTTGAAGGACAAGTGGAAGAAGTAACTAGAGAACATAACTTGTTGAAAAAACAAACAAAAAATATGGATGGACAACACTAAGGGTAAACAAGTGGCTAGTAAGGCTCAACTTGAGCTTGAGAGTGAGCTTAAGAAAGTTAAAACAAGTCTTGCTGCTGAGCTTGAAAAGAATAGACAACTCCAGCAGGATTTAAAAAGGGATAAAATGATCTTGATAAGTCACTTAAATGGACCCGATCCTATGATGTAATAACGTCTATTTACAGGAGTAATGGTGGAAACAGGCAAGGAATCGGGTTCCAAAAGGCTAAAACCTCCTATAATCCCTATAGCAAGTATGTAACAGTGGCTGATAATAGGTTGTGCACTCACTGTGGTCAAACTGGTCATTGCAAGGATTTTTTTAAAGTTAAAATTCAGTCTCGACAGAAAAATAAAGTTTTTGTTGAAAAGAAGCATACTGTTGAGGAACCTAGTCCTCAGAGAGGAAAATATATGTTGCCTGCATGGGGAAAAAGAAGTTTGATCCGCCATTCTATCTTTGTAAGGGACCCAAGCTGGCTTGGGTTCCTAAGTCTAATCAGTGATTTCATATGCAGGCTGGAGTGAGAGGTAGCAGTCAAAAAATGATACATGGATTGCGGTTGCTCTAAGCATATGGCTGGAAGAATGGATGATTTCCTCTCGCTCTAGGCCTTCCAAGGTGGGAGTATGTTTTTGTCGAAATGGAAAGAAGGGCTATATTCTTGGTGTTGGCAAAATTGGTAAAACACTCTCCCATACAAACTGAAAATGTGTACCATGTGAATGGCTTGAACTATAGCTTGTTCAGTGTGTCTCAAATCTATGATAAGTAAAAATGAAGTGAAGTTCTTCGTCCAAATATTGCATTGTCACCAATCACAAAACTCGTGAAGTGGTGTTGATAGCCAAAAGGTTCAAGAACATCTATGTTGCGGACCTTGATTCACTTAATGGTGGTGATCTAACATGCTTAAGTGCCATTGACGATGATGTTGAGTTATGGCGTAGATGACCGGGGTGATTTTCTAATCTCGCAGAACAGAATGTTCATGTGAATTTTTATTTGCTTAACAAGTTGGTTATGGATGACCTGGTTCATGGGCTAAAGCAGTCAACACTTCCTGCTACTTGATTAACAAGTGCATGATTAGGTCCCTTCTCGAGAAGCCTCTCTATAAACTGCTCAATGGGAGAAAACTCAAGCTGACTTACCCGAGAGCCTTTGGATGCAAAATGCTTTGTTCTCAACAATGGTGGAAAAGGGTCACATAACAATGAAGATGAAGATGGAGAAATCACAAATGCTCCTGGTGAAGCTATAGATATTACAAATGGAAAGACTAATTTGATGTCTCCAGTCCAGCAGAGCAATGTAGATGATACAACATAATCTCCAAAAGGCACAGAGGGACCTGGTCCCTCGATGACTGGCTATGCTAAGAAGGAAAGGTACAATGCTAAAAAGTGTTTTTCGGCGACATCTAACTCAAAGCTATACTGTTACAGGTATACACATATGGCAGTTTCAGGACAAAACAAGTAAGAGTGACATTGCACTTCTTGAAGTCGTTGCTCAAATTTTCAAGAACCGTTACCCAAAAGGCATATGTACATATACGTGCAACATACGTAGGGCAAGCCGACAAGGCTGCTATGGATAGCTATATACCTCCAAACTAGAAGCCGGCAAGGCCCATAGTATCCAACTAGACATACTGTCTATAGACCTCTAATAGAAATACAACTGTACAAAGACGGAACTAAGCAATGTCATATATATATATATATATATATATATATACATACATACATGCAAGCATATCGTACCAAAATTAAAAGCAGCTCCGGATCAAGTGGAGCACGCCAACACTCGTTGATCAAGGATCCTAAGAAGGGGGACCGTTGGCTTGCCTACCTCCACCTGCGGGCATAAAACGCAGGCCTCGGGAAATAGGGCGTCAGTACGAATAATGTACTGAGTATGTAAGGCATGAGAATTAGTACATAAAAGACATAGATGAAACATGGAATAAAGAAATCCACATGTAAGTCTGAATAACCTTGTAAATTTTGAAATATTTATAGTGTCATGCACGTGCATATAAATGTCACGTCATGCATAGGTATAAGTGTACATAACGTCATCACGCCTCTGAGGGCATCCTATCATATCATCTCGGCCACTATTGGCAACATCATCAACATATACCAACTGATCAGGTGGTGGTGCGTATATAACGCCGCCCTTTTCCCATATCCCATATAAATATAATGTACATATATACGCCTATATAACTCCATCTGGTCATGGGTCAGTGTGCATGTATAAATTCTTGAAATGCATAAGAAATATGTTAATAAGATTTTCTCAGAATGCCATAAAACTTAATATGCCTTTCGGATAAACTTTATCAAATACTCATTTTTTTGAGACCATGAACAGACGATAGGATAAAAAGACTTATGGGGGAATAAGAATATACACATCTCTAGTATTTCTACGAATAAAGTAATTTATGGAAGTTGTGCATTTGCTCGTTTTGTTTGTGGCGTATAGATCATGCCAAAAAAAAAGAAAGTATGGCCTTAACATACCTGGAGTAGGGAAAATCCTTATGATATTCTTAGAAAATATTACACCGTACTTCTTTATAACCGCAAACTTTTACGTTGTTAGGCTTCTAAAACTTCTCGTGGTTAATGATGTGTTGAAAATCAGAAATTTGTTGAAAGTGTTATAAGATGGCAACGTTCTGTTTTCAATAAAACTTCCTAACTATCAAGTCATTCCTAAGCTCTAATTGTAGGAGATGACTAAACTTCTGATTTGGTGTTATTGTTGGTAGGGATGGTATATCAAAATGTAAGGAATGAAGTGGTGTAGGAATTTTTTGTAAGAACGAATGTGCAAAGGCTTTATCTAGTTTAGTGTTGAAAATATGAAGTCGTCTTGCTCATGTTTTCAATATATGAAGTATTATCCATTTGTTGCCACCTATTCCAATGTGACCATGAGTAATTGTTTGGAAAGTAGTTGTCTGCCACGTTTTTGGAGGGTTGGGTTGAAATTATTAATCTTTATCCACATATTAGGTAATTAGGTAATGTCCCGTTACCCAGTAATTAACCAATTGCCTGCATAATTAAGAATTGTCTTAAATTGCTTAGAAATTATACTCATTTTTAATATACTTTATACATCATAATATCACGGTCATATGGTACCTTGTATGGTACTAGTCCATAAATATCGGGTATTATAGCTCGGACCGTCTTACCCCAAATCGACAACCTTCAACTAAACTCATTTTCTTTAATCGTGTACCCTTTATTCTCCATGGCACTTACTTATTGCTTGTTATAAATAGCATAAATGTGCTAATTTCAAGATAATCTCATCCCCGAGTCTCCGTCAATTAACTAAAAATGAAACTTTAACGTACGAAAACGCAAGATATAACATCCATCCCCCCTTAGAAACATACGTTCTTGAATGTTTAACTCTCCGGGATCTATATAACCTTGGCAGAGTCGCCTTTGTATCAATACTACTATCAACTCTTCCTGTAGAACCTTAATAACTGAATGCCACATGTGACCATAATCATCAATAACGACAAGGGCCTCACACGACCAAAGACAATAACTGACACAAGAATCTATACACGTACCTTAAGGTTATGACGTCTCAGTCGAACCCTTCTCTGGAGGAGGAAATAAGTAGGGATATTTAGATTTCATGTCTTCCTCGGTCAAAGTCATTTCTTCCACATTGTTGTTTCTCCAAAGCACTTTCACCGAAGCTACATCTTTAGTTCTCAATCTCCAAACATGTCTATCTAGTATAGCAATGGGAGTTTCTTCATATGATAGCTGCTCTGTGACCTGAACATCGTCAACTGACACGATTCTGGAAGGATCTCCGATATATTTATGGAGCATGGACATATAAAAGAGTTGATGTACAGATTACAAGTCCGAAGGCAAGTCCAGCTCATATGGTACCTGGCCTACCTTGTATCGTCGTCGATTATCCGCATATGCCTTCTGACAGCTTTGAGCTGCCAATAGCCTTTCCTGTATAAACTTAATTTTCTCGATTGCCTGTTGTACCAATTCTGGTCCTACTAACGTAGTTTCCACAACATCGAACCACCCTATAGGTGAACTGCATTTTCGTCCGTAAAGAGCTTCGTATGGAGCCATCTGAATACTAGAATGGTAGCTATTATTATATGCGAACTCAATAAGCGGCAGATTATCATCGCAGCTACCTTTGAAGTCTATCACACCAGCTCGTAACATATCCTCAAATGTCTAAATAGTACGCTCAGCCTGTTTGTCTATATGGGGATGAAATGATATACTAAGACTTACCTGAGTCCTCAATCCCCTTTAGAAGGACCTCCAGAAGTTAGCGGTAAATTGAGCTCCTCTATCTGAGATAATAGATACAGGGACACCATGCAGTCGTACTATCTCCTTAATATAAAGCCTTGCATAATCCTCTACAGAATTTGTAGTCCTAACGGGCAGAAAATGAGCTGACTTTGTAAGCCTATCAACAATCACCCATATCGAATCGAACTTACGCTGGGTACGAGGTAAGCCTACGATGAAATCCATATTGACTACTTCCCATTTTCAAGTCGGAATCTCCATAGCCCGCAATAATCTACCGATTTTCTGATGCTCAATCTTAACTTGCTGACAGTTAGGACACTGAGCAACAAACTCCACTATATTCTTTTTCATTCCGTCCCACCAATATACTTCTCTGATATCATGATACATCTTTGTCGCCCCTGGATGGATAGATTAATGAGAATAGTGAGTTTCCCCCATAACTTGCCGCCGCAGCCCTACAACATTATGGATACATAGTCGTTCTCGATATTTGAGAACTCCATCTTCTGTAATCTCAAACGGTGTTGTCTCTTTTTGAGAGGTGGTATCACTATAATTAACTAACACAGGATCCTCGTACTGATGTTCCTTCACTTCAGTTACTAACGAGGATGTTGATGTATCTTGAATAGTAATTTCAATATCACCTGAGTCTAGTAACGAACTTCAAGACTAGCTAGCTGATGAATCTCATGAGCTATTTCCCTCTTCTCTGGCTATAAATATGATCGGCTGCCCATCGATCGCGGCTGAGGGCATCGGCTACCACGTTCGCCTTCTTTGGATGGTATAAAGTATTAACATCATAGTCTTTAAGTAGCTCCAACCATATTCTTTGACGTAAATTCAATTCCTTTTGCCTGAAGATATACTGGAGGCTCTTATGTTCAACATGAATGCCATACAAGTAGTGCCTCCAAATCTTTAGTGCATGAATCAATGCGGCTAACTCTAAATAGTGGGTCGGGTAGTTCTTCTCGTGCTTTCTTAGTTGTCTAGAAGCATAAACTACAACAGCAGGCAACCCAATCCAATGCCTGAAGCGTCACAATAGATAATGTAACCATCAGTCCCTTCTGGGAGCGTTAGAACCGGTGCTGAAGTTTGTCTGTCCTTTAATGCCTGGAAACTCCCTTCGCAAGCGTCGATCCAATAAAACGTGGATCCCTTCTGAGTTAACTTACATGGGTATTCTAATCTTTCACAATTCATCGATCCAAAGATTGAAAATATCTTAGGTCCTTAGGTTTGCTGAGTCTTTGTTATTTGTTCTTCATTTGTAACACCAACTTAGCTTAGTTAGACGCATTGTGTAGGAAACCCTTTGTAAATCATAAACCCTTGTGTTTGTGTCTTGGCTATAGTTAGTCGAGTTGTGAAGTCTTTGTAATAGAGTTATTACAAAATGGCTTGTAATAGTGTTGCTACAAGTTAGTGAGTGATTAAGTCTTTGTAATAGAGTTATTACAAAGTGGCTTGAAATAGTATAGTTACAAGTTAGTGAGGGATTAAGAGACGTTAATTCCTAGGTTACAATAGGTTGTAATCTAAAGATTGCTCAGTAGTGAAGTTGAAATCCTACAAGGGTAGGTGGTGGTTTTAATCCCGTTGAGCTGGGAGTTTTCCACGTAAAATTCCTATGTGTTCTTTATTTACTGCCGATTTACTGTTGGAACAAACAGAGAACCTAATTCCCTATACTGTTTGGTTTTACAGTCTGTTGCATAATCTGTGGAAACTAATATAGGACCTGGTCTCTTTATATAGTTTGGTGGACTCATATATTCTATCACTTGTGCCAAGCCCAACACCAAGAGGAACTTCAACAGCTCAAGAGGTATGATCTTCACTGGTTACCAAGGCAGAGCTAGATTATATGCAGGGGCAGAGCTAGGGGTCGGATGGGGTTCATCCAAATCCTTTGCTTCTTTGCGTCTTTTTATTTTATTTATTTAATGAATCCCTTATGCGAAAATTTTACGTCAGTTAAAAGGGCGATTATTTTTTACACTAATCATCTATCTACAATATGAATGTATGTGGTTCGAGAACACCATATAGGATTTTCACAACAGTACATATACACTGGTTACTTAATTAGTATTGATGTAGCCTTCGAACCAGAATTCTTTGATGCTGGTCTCATATATATGCAAAAGACATCATGCTCTTATAGACGGTCGACTAAAATTCAGTGACCATACGTGCAATTAACATCATTTAACTTTGACTACGGCTCCTGTCGAAAACTTAAATTATTTAAATAAAAGTGTATTCCCTCTAGTAGATTAAGCTTAATTAAATGGGAAGCTCGCAGTACTCTTCAACATGTCATTAGAGAAAACAAAGGTATTGGGTTCGAGTTGCATGCGACATTATAAAAAGAATTTTTACATATTTGGATCGTCTAACAAAATACGGCTTGCATGTGAGGCTGTATTGAAGACAATCAATTAAATAACAAAATGAGGTATGTATGTGAGGGTTGTGTTGAAGAAAATCAAGCAAATAATAAAATAAGGCATGTATAAAAAGGGCGTATTGAAAATATAATTAAATAATTAGTAAAAGTATGTTCTCCGACATTATATAAACTTATAAATGGGATGACCACATACTTTGCAATTGGAGGTGGGACGGATTCTCAACTGTAGGTTACCATTCACTACTAGAAAACTGTATCAACCGTCAAAAAATACAGATAATTTCGGACCGACTTCAATTCGTCGAAATTAGGCTGATCGATGATAAATAGCGATTGGGTTGTCGCAAAGACCGAGATAAGTAAAAAATAGATTAATTTTAGTTTGATTTGAGTTAATTATAGATTTAACAAATAGATAAAATTGGTTTTATTTTCCTTAAGAAAAAACCAACTGAAAAGAAATGGATATAACACATAAAACAGGGCATGTGAGGGCTTGAAACTACGTAATGTTTTCAATATTTGTGTCCACCAAAACGTCTGTGTCTTCGCTGAAAATTACGTACTGCCTCCTTAAGATCTTTTTCTCCAAAATCCGGAAACAATGTCTTGGTGAAGTAGAATTCAGAATAAGCTAACTGCCACAACAAGAAATTACTGACTCTTTGTTCGCCCCCAGTTCTTATGAGTAAATCGGGGTTGGGAATACTGAGACACTTGCTTTCAAGTTCTTTGTCAAATAAATTCTTGTCAATGTCTTCTAGCTGTAGAGAACCATTCATTACTTTACTTGCTATGCTTTTTGTTGCCTGTAATATGTCATAATGTCCTCCATAGTTTAATGCAATCACAAGGTGAAGTCCTTCGTTGGCCTTTGTTGTCTCTTCTGTCAATTCTATGTGTTTTTGTAAAGTGATGGGAAGGTTGGATCTACACCCAATGATAGATATTCGTATGCCAAACCTATTCATTGCAGAAGTCAAAATAAGTTTCAAAAGTCTTTATTTCTTAAAACTCCAAAACCCAGCGACAATACATCCTTTGCTCCTCTTTATTATTTCAACATTTTTTATCTTGTAATTATTTATCAAATCACAAATTAAATAACAGACACAAAGGGAGATACCATTATCCTTTAAAACGAAATAAATTACCTCATAAATTCGTCAAAGAACTCTTCGAATAGTTGCATCAAGAAATCAACCTCCTCCTGCTCTAAATCAAATGGTTAGATACGTTTGAATAAGGAAAATAGAAATTTTCAAAATTATGTAATACCATGGTAAAAAGAAAAAGAAAAAAAAAACAAACTAAGAAGAAGATTAAATTTTCCAACTTTCAGTCAGCAACATGTACCTTGCAACGGTTCCAATTTTCAGTAGAGAAAGCAAATGCAGTGATTACTTGTATTCCCATTTTAGAAGAAACGTCACAAAACTCCTTTAATTTTTGAGTAATAAGCTTGTGACCCTCTTGCACTGGTAAGCCCTTAGCCTTAGCCCATCTCCTATTACCATCCATTATTAAAGCAATGTGTTTAGGCATAAGCTCAGGATCAAGCTCGAGGTCATCATCATCATGCCTTTCAGTTTGAAGGCTCAGTGAACCTGATATCTTGCTGAATCGACGAGCAGATACTGATGTATTCTGCCGTAAACTCAGATGGTGATGATGATATCCCGTATTGAAGACCCAATAGCTCTTTGATAGTAGGAACTGAGATACTAATAAAGAACTCATGATTTTCTTAGCTTTAGTTTTGTGCTTTAAAGTGAAATAGGGAGAGGATCATAGTTGAGAAAGTACACATGCATTCACTACAACATAAGGTATTTATAGCTACAAAATCTCATATACGAATTTAAAAACGTGGCTAATACCTAACAATAGCCGCAAAAATTAGTTTTGCTATAATTACTAACAATTGTAGTAATTGCCTAAATAGCTACAAATTTATTGCTACCATAAAATTGCGTAGCTAATTCACACATTTTAGCCAAGCATTAAAAGTTATTGTAGCAACAACAACCTTTTAGCCACAATAAATATTTAAAATAAAATATTGTAGCTAAAGAAATACATTTGCTTCAAGTTATAAAAAATTATGGCAATACATAAATGATATAGCCACAGTTTTAATGTTTTAACAAAATACTGTAGCTAATTATTAGTTTTTGCTACAAACTGAAAGTTTGTAGAAAAAGTAATCTTTTAACCATAGTAAATTATTTAAAGGAAAAGGGTCTGATCTGTCCCTCTACTATGATAAATTGTTTAAAGTTGTCCCCCGTTATACTATTGGACCATAATACTTCATGCCGTCTTACTATCCTAACACATTTATCCCTAAGTGGACGGGGGGACACGTGGCACTCATCTGTACCTTTTTTACATCTAGTATCATATTGGAGAGACCGAATCCACGATACCCCGTACATACCCAAACATCATAACCCGTAAAATATTACACAAAATAAACCCTTTTCATTCGTTTTATCTTCTTTGTCTTTCATTCTCTAGAACTCTCTAACCTCTCTCTTATCTGTTGACTGTCGACTTGAACAACAAACGCCATAAAGGTAATACCTTCCTCCATTAAAGTGATTTGTCTCTACTATATTATTTCTTTTAGTATTTCATCTTTTTAGTATATTTCCATTTTTTAGGATTTTTATTCTAGGGTTTCGATTTCTTGGGTTTCATCTACATCCAACTTAAGTTTCTGTAATTTCAGTTATATATTCTTATTTCTTGTCTGTTTCTAGTATTTTCATGCATTTTTAGGCCTTTGTTGTTTATTTATTGTTGGGCATGATGATGTATAGGCTTCTCTATTTTGTGAGATTTTGTAGGGTTATGTGGATTTTGTTTTTTGTCTTTGTTAATAAAATATGTGTAATGACCCGACCGGTCGTTTTGAGCTTTTGCATTTCGCTCGCCAGTTCTCGGGCATGACTAGCCCCGTGTGTTGTATTATGACTTATGTAAATCATCGGTTTTGGTTTTCAGGATAATCGGAATAGATATGGAAGAACAATTCTCAGTTTGAAGCTTTAAATTTGAAATGTTTGACCAAGTTTTGACTTTTTTGTATTCGATCTCAAATTTGGATTTTTATGATTTGGTTAGCTCCGTTAGGTGATTTTGGACTTGGGAGCCTGTCCGGAATATATTTTGGAGGTCCGTGGTAGACTTAAGCTTGAATTGGCGAAATTGAACTTTGCGCATTTTCCGGCCGGCAGTGGAAATTTTGATATCGGGGTTGGAATGGAATTTTAGAAATTAGAGTAGGTCCGTTGTGTCATTTGTGACGTGTGTGCAAAATTTCATGTCATTCGGACGAGGTTTGATAGACTTTTTGATCGAATTCAGAATTCGGAAGTTTTGGAATTCTTAGGCTTTAATCCAGGGGATGATTCGATGTTTTGATGTTGTTTTGAGCGTTCCGAAGGTTGGAGCAAGTTTGAATGATGTTATGGGATGTGTTGGCATGTTTGGTTGAGGTCCTAAGGGCCTCGGGTGAGTTTCTGGGTGGTTTCAGACCATTTCTAGGCCATCTCTAGTTGCTGGTTTTTGGCTTCAGGGGTGTACAGTGCGTTAGCATAGATCTGACCACCTTAGCATAGAGAAAATTTGGAAAAATGTATTTGTACTATGCAATCGCGTAAGTCTTCCACCGATCGCATAGAGTAAAATCTCTGCTGCACTGACCCGACTTTGGAAGCTTATATGTCACAATCAATAAGGAATTTGAAGATGACCCAAAAATAAAAGTTGTAGCCATTGATGTCTAGTTTTCAAAAAGTTAAACCAGTTGTAATTTGGAGTTTTGTACAAAAAGTTATGACCATTATACTAAAGGCTGTCCGGAAGAGTTGGAGAAGGCTGTTGGAAAAATTTGTTCTACACGATCGGATAGGTTAAGAGAAGGGCTGGAAACTTTTGTGCTTCGCTATCGCCTTAGTTTGTCCTAGATAACATAGGGTAAATGCCTGGGCATATTATAAAGTACTCTATTTCGAGGATTTCGGCCATTTTTTAATTTTGGAGCTACGGAGCTCGGATTGAGGCGATTTTTGAAGGAATTTTCAGAGGATTGACTGGGGTAAGTATTCTTCACTCAAATTTGGTTAAATCTCATAATTATGTCTTGATTCTTATCGTTTAATTCGGGAATTTGGGGTGAAAAATGGGAAAATGGAGGAAGGTTCGGAGAGTTGATTTTGGGGATTTGGATGGCCATTTGATGTCCGATTTTGGTGAATTTTATATGGGTAGACTCATGAGCGTATAAGTTTTCCAATTTTGTGATTTTTATCGGATTCCGAGACGTGGGCCCGGGGTCGGGTTTGGCCAATTTCGGGATTTTTGGTGTAAATTGGTTATTTTCGAGTGGGCTTTGTTCCCTTAGCAAATTTTTGATGGTATGAATCTATTTTGGTTAGATTTGGAGCATTCGGAGGCCGAATCGAGAGGCAAGGGCATCGCAGGCTAGAATTTGGACTGAATTGAGGTAAGCAATGATTGTAAATGTTGTCTTGAGGGTATGAAACCCCGGATTTAACATCGTTATGCTATTTTGAGGTGACACACACGCTAGGTGACGGGCGAGGGCTTGTGTTGTGAGGATGTTATGGGATCGAGCTGTGCGCCGCAGCGTGTTACACTAATTTGTGATATATGAGAGGCCGAGGGCCTGATTCATTATGCCACGAGGTGGCTCGTGATTGTTATGAGATCGAGGGACTGTTTGATTATGCCACGAGATAGCTTGTTATAGCGCTTGGGCTGTAAGGAGCCCCTCCCGGAGTCTGTACACCCCTAGTGACCGTGGATACCTAGTGTGAGATGTGATATTGCCCGAGGAGCTGTTGTTGTTTCATGTTATTGCCCGAGGGGCTGATACGAGTGATTGTGAGATAGCCCGATGGGCTGGTTCTATTGATATTTTGCCCGAGGGGTGGTTATGGTACATGTTTTGCCCGAGGGGCTGTTTTTATGTTTCTATACTTTTACTCACTGCTTTCATCACTCGTTTGAAACTTTTGAAAGGTGTTTTATAAGGTTTTCCCTAACTGAGGTGTTTTACAAGTTTTGCTGCTTTACTAATTGTTCTAGACTTATACTATTTTGCTGTAGCATTATGTCGTGGTTTGCGTGTTTTCTTACTGCTCAGCTACCTTTACTTTTATTACTTATTTAGTTGGCGTACTCATATTACTCCTTGCACCTCGTATGCAGATCCAGGAGCTTTGGGTCGCGATAGCGAGTGTTGATTGCTTACCAGCTGATCCTCAGAGTTGATTAGGTAGCTGCTTGGCATTCGCAGTCCAGTGCTTCTCCTTCCTATCCCACTTAGTCTTGAATTAGCATTTCTATCAAACTATGTTGTCTTTATCTTATTCCTAGACGAGTTGTAGTTGCTCATGACTAGTGACACCCCGATGTCGGGCTGTGTTTTGGTTCCCCATTGTCTACTTTGACTTATATTATGGATTTGTTAGTTAATTATTGACTCTAATTGTCCTAATATGAAATATTTTGATGGCTCGGGGTTTGTGTCAGCAGGCCTAGTTTCATGATAGGCGCCATCATGACTGGTCCGTTTTAGGGTCGTGACAAGTTGGTATCAGAGCATAGGTTACATAGGTCTCAGGAGTCATGAGCAGGTTTAGTAGAGTCTCGCGGATCAGTACGGAGACGTCTGTACGTCTCCTCGGGAGGCTGCAGAACCTTCAGGAAATCCCACATTCTTGAATTCTTATCGTGCGACATTGATTCAGCTTGTAATGTAACTCTTTGAACTCCTTCCACGCGTTCGTATGTGAACATGAGCGCTCGGTATAAGGAGTGCATCGACAACTTGTGATTTCTTGAATTGAGGGGCGAGATGTGATTTTTGTGTGTTGATGTTTGGCCACTCTAGAGGACTTGAGGCCGGGCTTTGCTTGTAGCTTGAGCACTGAGGTGCTGATTGTGTGAGCACGTGCTTTTGGACTTATATATCTGATAGTGTCCCTATTAGTGGAAGTGATGGCTGGATGTCTATCTGATGAGCATGATGTGACTGTATGATGTGTTCATACGATTTAGATGTGATAAGAAGAGTCTACTTGAGGGTAGGAAGAACGATTTGGTGCTTGATTTTCATCTTGGTTTGATATGTAGCCCCGAGTTATGGGTGTGTTGAAGGATCTTTTCGTGTTTTCTAGTTTTGGAATGAAGTAAACTCCACGTCGTGGGGTAAGTTTAGATTTAGGAAGGATAAGTGATCGAGTAATAGTATGATTATGGGGGAGTATGAAGAGATGTTAGTTTGAGGCAAAGCAGGTGGGTTATCTCCTGCGGAGTGTTCTGAAGTTTGTGTGATCCTTTTTGCTTTTTGTTGGAAGACCTCTTGTACCAGTGAAATATATGTGCGGCAATTTGAATTTGGATCGCTTAAAAGAGTGGGCTTAGGTGTTACGAGGGTGAATGTGAGATTTTTGCAGAAGATTTGAAGTACTAGATGGTTTGTGCTGCATGAGCTTATGAAGGATTTAGTTTAATCTCACCACGGTATTATGGCAGTAGATGAGTATATGCATTGTGAGTTATTGTGTGTTTTGATCTATGGCTTTGAGCCAAGTGGGGAGTCTGCTATTGATTAGTTGATTGCACGATTATGTGCTATGTTGGTTCCAGTTTGAGGCGTACTGGTGAATTAGTTATGGCTTACGGAGGTTGAGACCGAGGATGGCTCGAGTAAAGGAAATTTCAATAAAGGTTATGTTATGCTTTATGGGTGTATGAGAATCACAGAATGACTTGAGTTGTTATTGGTAAAGGATGTACGGTGCATAGTACAAGAAGTTTCTTGGTTGCATTAAGGTGAGGTTACATTCTCCGGTGTCGGAGTGCTATTGGAGCACGTGTCATCCGGACCGTTTGATTGGTCTAATTGCGGTTTGAGTAGAGTGGATGACTCTCGAGAATGGTTCTAATGGGTTCAAGATTTTACATGCAATAATTGGAGATTTTCAGGTTGTGTATTTGGCTAGAATTTGAGGTTTGCATTGGAGGGAGTCGAGACTCGTGGTATTTCTATATCATTATGGATTCTACGCATCAGTATCTAGAAGGTGAAGGTAATGGCTTTAGATTCGCAGGAAGTCTCTTCAGGGAAAGTATTTCGAATGCGGTGCTTTTGGGGATATTTGAGAGAGTAGTCAGCGAATTATGAACCGTACGACGGTGTGGCTTTATGCTTGGGTCTCGTGTGGCGAGTCTGGGTCGAGGATTGTGGTGTTATAGCGAGAAGAAGTATTAAGTTGAAGGTAAATCAGAAGGAACTGGGATAGATGGGATAGCTTGGTAGTAGGCCGGGTCGGCATGGTAAGGATATGATTAGTTCTTTGGGTGCTTACAAGATAATGAGTTTGTACAGGTGTTTCGCGGCAATGCTCTTTGGTTTTAGTGGCCTGCGTAGCTTGGTTGAGTTAGAAGGATTCAGTCCTGATGGTTTAGTTTTGTGCAAATGGAATTCAGAGAGTTCTTGATGGTTTCTACCAAGATTAGAGATGTATATTTTCAACGAGCGTGAGGAGCACGGGATGTATAGTGATTTTCTTCTAGATTGGATCACTGGAAAGTTCTTGGCTAGTTGAGTACTAGTTGCTTGTAGCTCAGAATGGATATGAAGTTCTCATGTTTATCCTAGGATGGTATGGTATATGCGTATGTTGTGTAAGATTGAGATTTGCATATGTAAGGTCACGGTTCAGTTTTGAAAGGAAGGTCATAAATTCTTAGGTAGCATGGGCAGTTTCAAATGACTAGATAAATGAGATCACTGATTGGTGTGGCTTGATAAGGGTATACATTTTAGAAAGGGCGGTGTGTTTGAGTTGAGGATACTTCATTAGTATTACGACACTCTCTTGTTGGATCGACTACTGATATTCGAGTTTGCTTGGTGGCACAGATGAATTATAGGAGTACCTCTCATGGAATGATTGGGTATTAGAGGTGTGTTGTATATTCAGACGGTGGAGTTGGAGTCGGATATGGTGACGTGCTGTATGGATTTGGAGATTGGGAGTCCTCATAAACAGGTTAGGTCATGGTTGTGGACCGCGTATATCGGTCTTGTGTGGTAACTATTGGAGGTTTGGAGACCCGAGTGGATCTTTGTTACTTAGTATGCTAGATTTTGGTATGATATTGGGTATGGACTAGTTGTCTCCCTGTCGTGTAATTCTAGGTTGTTGTGATAGGACGTTGGATATGCCGGGAATGCCACGGATTTAGTGGCGAGGTTCGACGGATTATGTTCCTAGTAGGGTGGTTTCATTTTTGAAGACCCAGCGGATGGCTGGGAAGGGTTGTCTTTCTTATTTGGCCTTCGTGATGGATGTCAGTACAGACCATCCATTGATTCGGTTTTGGTGGTGAGGGTTTTTCCGGATGTGTTTCCTGCTACCGGGCATGTCGCCGGACAGGGTTGTTGATTTCGATATTGGTTTGGTGTCGGGCACCATATCGTATGGCACCGGCAGAGTTAAAGGAGTTGAAGGAGCAGCTTCAGGAACTCCTTGATAAGTGGTTCATTGGTAGGCCAATAGGGATGTGTGTTCTACATCGAGTCGACTTGGTCGACTCCGAGTTTGTATTGTTGAGGGATGTGTTGATTCGATTGTTATTGAGCTTATTACTGATCTGGGGAGATCTATGAGTTACCTTCCCGTGTTGTGAGGCGTTAGGATTTGTTAGTTATAGGCACATGTGGTGCGGTTTTATTGGGGTCTCTCAGTGGGATTCGAGCGGATGGTGTATCGGTTGTGTCCTTTTGGGTTTGTGTAATGATATGTCAATTGCTTTGCCGTGGTTATGATGATTTGCTTTGGTTCTAGACATCAAATTTCGCGTGGTTGTCGATTTTGAGCGCAGTGACTTTAGGTGTTTCATGTGGACCAGTGTTTGGACAGGGTCGTGCATTGCAGCAAAGTTATGTGGAGGTATGACCCTTCGTGTTAGATTCATGTATTCTGTTTCTAGTGTGACGTGTTCTCAGCATTGTGTGTGGTGGTACTGGTGAGGTTGTGGTACAAATCTCTCATTTGAGTCATTTTTCATGATTTGAGTACATTCGGGTTGTTGCTTATTGGTGTGAGGATTGCACGAGTTGTGACTTTAGATTGTATTGATGTGTCATTTCACCAGAGTAGTTGTGTTGGATTAGATGATATCGATGGGATCTAGAAAGTATACAAACGGATTCGGTTTCAGCGTGTTGGAAGGATAATATCGATGTCCCGCTCAGAAATTTGCTATGGTCCTTGCCAAAGGAGAACTGGCTTCACGAATGGTTGATCTGAGGAATGGTTATGACTTTCTATGCGTTTCATTTATCATTGGCAGTATACGAAAGTGTTGGAATGAGCTTTATTTGATAAGAGGTTTATTATCGATATTCGGTTGTTCTTGTCACGGCCCGAACAGATGTGCCGCGACGGGCACCCGATACCTTACCCAACCGAGTACCAACATAACGTATCTTTTTATGTCATACAATCAAAGATAACTGAGCCGGAAGGCTGCCGGGAGTCAAATAGAATACAACATGTGATACCAATTTATACATAAGGCATACGGGCCTATAATGCCAAAATAACCACTTGTATACTGAACATAGGCCGACAAGGCCATACAATCTTTTACGTACATGACATCTATCTACAAGCCAATAAGAATACATAATTTTCATAAAGGTCGGGACAGAGTTTCGCCATACCAAACAGTACACGTCTAAATCATACTAACCAAACAAGCAACTCCGAAGCAAATGGAGCGCACCGACATCTTCCGCTGAGCTGATAGCCTACTTGTGTCACGACCCAATATCCCACCATAAATGTCGTGATGGCACTTAGTCTCTAAGACTAAGTAAGCCGTTTATAATAACAATTCAAGTCATTTTTTTTAAATAATCGAAACCAATAGCGGAAATAAAGATGCAACCTCTCAAGACTGGTAGTACTGAGTCACGAACTCTAACTGAATACATGAAATGATCTAAAGGAAATTAAATGTACACTACTACTCGAATAATAATCGACAGTACGATAAAGGGGAAAGATTCCAAGGGACTACGACGACCAAGCCGCTCTACCTTGAATCCTTGCGATCACACTCTCACTCTGTCCGAGTCCTATATCTCCAATACCTGGCTCTGTACATAAAAACAATGTATAGAAGTATAGTATGAGTACACCACAACGGTACCCAGTAAGTATCAAGACTAACCTCAGTGGAGTAATGACGAGGTATAGTCAAGACACTCACTAGTCTAATAATCTGTTCAATATAACGTGTAAAAACAATAGGAAACAAATAACAATGATGGCAACAATAATCAACCAGTGATATAAACAGCAGGGCAACAAGAACACCATATATATTGCTCAGTAAATAATGAATACAAGTACGACCAATTAATCAAATTCTTCAAATATTAACCTTTCACCTATAAATCTTTCCAATAGTAATCTTTAGGATATAATATTTTCCGATAAATATATTTCGAACATACCTCCTTCAAATAGATATCTTTCTCATAATTCTTCCAAACAAATATCTTCCCAATATAATTCTTCCAAATAAAAATCACCATGGGACACCACATTTCAAATTATAGAATACGGGTCTCAACCCATTTTCATATTTTCACGGTACCTCGTACCAATTTCTCTATCACAACCGCACGGACAACTTATGTGCCAATATAATTTAAACTATATAACCACGGCACCTCGTGCCCATATTTCATATCTTAACTGCACAGACAATTTACGTGCCAATAATAAATTCATCATATTTTTCTGGCATCTCGTGCCCATATCATAATCCGCCCGACAATATTCACAGGCTCATAACTTCAACATATATCCAATTATTATCAAATTTACTGGATTTAAAAAAAATTAATTGCACAATATATAAAAAAAATCACCAAGAAATCACAACATCACATAAAGTCACCAACATAATATCCTCACATCACCACATATCATCCCTGACAATAGCCACCCTTATCTCTCCTATAACCACCCTTATCGCTCCTATAATAGCCACCCTTATCGCTCCTATATTAGCCTCCCTTATCGCCCCGCCCAGACAATATCCCAACACATAACCACAATGAAATGCCACCCTTATACTCATATAATATCAAAAAGGGAATGCCATCCTTGTCTGCCGCATAACAGTGACCCAAATCACACCATAATTTACATGGATATTACTATGGCAACACACAAAAATTCATATCATAAATTGCCCATGGGCGACAGCCAAATTCCAAAGATACAACAAAATCAATTAATTTTACAACAAATAGCCCAAGGCTCCGCACAAAGTACATAAAACCCCGACAACTTCAACAAAGATGGAAAATTAACTCAGCATAATACGTCACCTTCTTTAATCCAAATTTTCGATAAATATATTAATACTTCAATTTAAACTTACTTAATTAATTGATTATTTGTAGAAGAAAAATCCATAATCTAATTATTTCCACGAAATGTCAAATCAACAAACACACGAAATTCAAATGAAAATCCAATGGAAATTTTATCATATAAATACAAACTCGACAACAAAGGATGAGGCATGACAAATCAAGGACTTACTAAGTTCCAACGATTTATTTCACTTTAATACGTAAGGGTGTCTATGAATTTTAGTCGATATAATTTGCACATATAAATCAAGTACGTACTCGTCACCTCACGTACATGATTTTCATTCAAACAATTTTCACATAAGACTCATAGCCTAAGGGGAAATTCCCCCACACGAGGTTAGGCAAGATACTTACCTTTATGAAGTTAGTCCGATATTCCAAAATAGCCTCCTTGCTTGAATCGACCTCCGGATAGCTCAAATCTATCAAAATTAATTGTATAACTTCATTAAAATTCATCGGAAACAATTCCGAATAATATAACGTCGACTTAAAAATTTTATTCTAAAAGGTCAACCAAAAGCCAACGCGGGACCCGCCTCTCGAAACCAACATAATTCTTACGAATTCCGAACACCCATTCCGATACGAGATCAACCATACCAATTTTATCAAATTCCGATAACAACTCGACCTCCAAATCTTAAATTTTTGTTTTTGGAAGATTTTGCACGCGAGTCATAAATAACGTAACGGAGCTTTTTCCAATTTTCGGAATCGAAATCCGACCTCGTTATCAAAATTTCAACCTTCGGTCGAATTTTTCCAAAATCTCATCTTTTCAAATTTTTGCCAAGATGCGCGAATTGTCCTACGGACATCCAAATCCAAATCCGAACATACGCCTAACTCCAAAATCACCTTACGAAGCTATTGCCATCATCAAGTCTCCATTCCGAGGTCGTTTGCTTAAAAGTTAACTCTCCGGTCAACTCGTTCTATTTAAGCTTCCAAATGAGAATTTTTCTTTAAATTTAGTTCTGACTCTTCCGAAAACTAAACTCGACCACAAACGCGAGTCGTAATACATATTACGAAGATGCTCGAGACCTTAAGTCGTTGAACGAGGCATTAATTCTTTAAACGACATGTCGGGTCGTTACATTCTCCCCCTCTTAAAACATGCGTTCATCCTCGAACGTGCCAAGAATTTTGTGAGGACATTAAATTACTGAGTGCATCATTTCACACATACTCACGGGTGATTCTACGTCACCATAAATTTAGCAAGGGTCCGACAACACCATCTCAGTTGAGATTATTTGTTTTATCAATATTTATATGCTTTAAAGTCAATTCCTTACACACCAATCAAATCTCAAAAAGTCTGAGTTTCACATCAACGCACGATATTAGTCTCAACTGGCTATAGCCACTCGTGCCTATGCACACATCAACATTCTTAATGGTGCTTAAGTACTTCAAAGTTTCCATTGGATTTTCATATAAATACAAACTCAACAACAAAGGATGAGGCATGACAAATCAAGGACTTACTAAGTTCCAACAATTTATTTCACTTTAATACGTAAGGGTGTCTATGAAATTTAGTCGATATAATTTGCACATATAAATCAAGTACGTACTCGTCACCTCACGTACATGATTTTCATTCAAACAATTTTCACATAAGACTCAATGCCTAAGGGGAAATTCCCCCACACGAGGTTAGGCATGATACATACCTTTATGAAGTTAGTCTGATATTCCAAAATAGCCTCCTTGCTTGAATCGACCTCCGGATAGCTCAAATATATCGAAATTAATTGTATAACTTCATTAAAATTCATCGGAAATAATTTCGAATAATATAACGTCGACTTAAAAATTTTATTCTAAAAAGTCAACCAAAAGCCAACGCGGGACCCGCCTCTCGGAACCAACATAATTCTTACGAAATCCGAACACCCATTCCGATACGAGTTCAACCATACTAATTTTATCAAATTCCGATAACAACACAACCTCCAAATCTTAAATTTTTATTTTTGGAAGATTTTGCACGCGAGTCATAAATAACGTAACGGAGCTTTTTCCAATTTTCGGAATCGAAATCCGACCTCGTTATCAATATTTCAACCTTCGGTCGAATTTTTCCAAAATCTCATCTTTTCCAATTTTCGCCAAGTTGCGGGAATTGTCTTACGGACTTCCAAATACAAATCCGAACATACGCCTAAGTCCAAAATCACCATACGAAGCTATTGCCATCATCAAATCTCCATTCCGAGGTTGTTTGCTTAAAAGTCAACTCTCCGGTCAACTCGTTCTATTTAAGCTTCTAAATGAGAATTTTTCTTTAAATTTAGTTCCGACTCTTCCGCAAACTAAACTCGACCACACACGCGAGTCATAATACATATTACGAAGATGCTCGAGACCTTAAGTCGCTGAACGAGGCATTAATTCTTAAAACGACATGTCGGGTCGTTACAACTTGGAGGGTTCTCGACCTATCTATCGGGACCTGCGGGCATGAAACGCAACGTCCCCAGGCAAAAGGGACGTCAGTACGAATAATGTACTGAGTATGTAAGGCACATAAATAAGTACATGGAAGAAATATAGAGGAAATAAATCAACATGTAAGTTTGGAAAACTTTGCAAATCATGAAATACTTATAGTGTCATGTATATGCGTATGAATGTCATGTCGTGCATAGGTACATGTTTCATAACATCATCAGCCGGTGAGGGCATCCCATCATATCATCTCGGCCACTATGGACAAAATCATCAACGTATACCAGCTGATCAGGTGGTGGTGCGTATATAACGCTGTAACCTTTTCCCATATCCCATATACATATAATATACATATATACGCGTATATAACGCCATCTGGTCATGGGTTAATGTACATGAATGCAATGCATGAGAAGTACATTAATAAAATCTTTCGGAATGTCATAAGACCATTATGTGTTTGAATAATATCATGAAGTAAACCTTTTCAACTAGCGTATTTTTCTGAGACCCATGAACGGAGGATAAAATAATAGGACACATGGGAATTCAAGAACGTAGGTATTTCTAATACTTCTATGAATAGAGTCATTTGTGAAAGTTGTGAATTTGCTCGTTTCGTTTGTATCGTATGGATCATGCCAAAAGAAAGAAGGGATAGCCTTGATTTACCTGAGTCAATTCACTTGAGAAAGGTTACACCGTACTCCATTAATATTATAAAATTTCACGTTAATTTGAAAGCTTGGACGCAGCTTATATGTTATATAATATGCATTTGCATATTAGAATGTTTGAACGTGATTTCTATGTAAGAACATCTCGATGGACAATTAAGTTTGAAACACAATTTTCCTAATATTTCATGGACTCTTTCAGAAGAAGTGTAGTAAATGCATTCTAATTTTTAGAGATTGTTATCTTTAGTTTAAGTGGGTCCCTCATTGGAAGATTGGTGTCACACCCACCTTTCCCATTTTTCAAGCCACCTATTAGTAATGAATTATGAGTTATTTTAAAATGAAGGAGGGGCTGCCATCTCATACTTGTTAAATACTTATCCAATATATCCCCAATTAATTAGGTAATGTTCCGGTACACGATAATTAACCAATTACCTGCATAATTAAGAATTGTCAAATTACTTAAAATTCTACTTATTTTTAATATATATATATATATATATATATATATATATATATATATATATATATATATATATATATATANTATATATATATATACATCATACTATCATTGTTATATGGTACCTTGTATAGTAATAGTCCATAAATATCGGGTATTAACGCTCGACCCGTATATTATCCCCACATGCCAAACTTGGACGAAAATTCATTTTCTTTGACTTGCTTCCCCTCTCATCTTTACGAATTTACTCATCACTTGTCAAATAGCATAATTCTTATAATCTCCGAATAATATTTTTCTAGACTGATTTCAATTACCTTACGACAAATTTAACGTACAATACTACAGGGTGCAACATCGTCGTAATTTAATACTGCAAAGCATAACATCAACGTAATGTAATACTGCAGGACGTAACATCATCGTAATATAATACTGCAGGATGTAACACCATCGTAATATAATACTGTGGTATGTAACATTATCGTAATATAATACCGCGGGACGTAATATCGGCGTAATATTGCGGGGCGTAACATCATTCCCCCGTTTGGAACATTCTTCCTCGAATGTTGACTGATGCTCTTATTATTTTCTTAACTTATAGCTCTTGTGAATACCTTGATATTCTCCTTGCCATTTAGACAGTTGTTCTATGAATAAATCCAAAGTTTAGGGTATTCCCCCCTTTAGGCCTCTTTCTCACGCCAAGACTTGTGGCCTGAATCCTTCCAATATCGTAATTGTTACTACCTTCTTTCATGCAGCCTGTACGACTCTATCCTTGTTAAGTACGCCCATGCGATCCTCTCTCCTTTTTCCTCCAGCTTTTAGCCAATCTTTAGGCCTCACTTTGTGAACATATACAGAGCTTGGTGAGATGTCCCTCTGGGCATCTATAAGTATACTGAAGTTCTTTACTTGATACTTTGTCGAATTTACGAATATTGCTATATCTTATTTCATAGACTCGATTATCCATTTGTATGACTTTACTGCATCTAAGTAGGTTAGTATACCATCTCTTTTACTTTAATTTGTCATTACTGAGGTCTGCGACCAAACTCCAGGCTACTTTTGTTGCTTATCCTATATGTATAAGGCTAAGTCTTTTAATGTTTCCTCATTACTGTTCATCTTAAGAATGACGACCTAATCTCAGCTCATACTTTGTGAGTTTTGTCCATCCATTATTATTCGCCTCAATATTGATATACAATACACCATTGATAACTTGAAACTACTTACGTAATACCTTGCCACTAGGGCTTACGCTGTATCGACAAATATTTGAAGTGATTTCCATAATCGTATATCATCCCAATGTGATTCACCCTACGTGGATGTTTTAATCCTGTGCAACTCATGAAATCCCCCTCTTCTTCTTTTTCTTTTTTGTTTTCAGAATCATTACTCAATCTAAGGCCCAAATGTCATCCTTTACTTATCACAATTACACCCTCATTCCATTAACAGGGCAACATTCCATTTCTTCTAAATGCTATTAGTCTTAGACTCATTTGAGTTCATTCAGGCTATACTAAACATTCCATAACTTGATAAACCATTATCTCTCTTGTTTTCAAGGACATAATCCCGAGGACTTATCAATTCTCATCACCTTTTCAATTGCCTTTCCTTATCCTTACTTATGTCTTCTTAAAACTTTGTCGCTCTACCATACTTTAGCTTGCAACCTATACATATCCATTTATACTACTCGCAACCTTCCTTCAACTTCCTTGCACCATAGATTTCCTTATGTTATTTTGGAACGTCAAGCGAGACATCACATCGTCTCTAACTCTTCTCTACTCTCTTAACTAGACCTCTCGGTACTTGGAAACCATAGGCTAGAAGACTTGCCGTTGACGATACCGCTATCATTCCTAGTTATTGAATCCTCGCGCTTCTAGCTTCTATCCGAAGTATGGACTATTCACAACCTTCTGCATTTGAGTATCTCGTACGTTGTTCACCTTTACCTTACTTACATAAAATCTCGCATCATATCTTCTATCTCTTTCATAACCTCCCCTCCGTATAGGTATGATTCACACCACAACTTGAAGCTCTATTATAACACTTGCACCTTTGGTCCATACACAATTCGGTGGGTGCTTCGTATAGACTTTTTTTGAGGTTGGTACTATTCTGACTGGCTTCATCGTAGAGCCGTTATAGAATATAGTTGTTGTACTATCTGTCTTGTACCTATGATATTAAGAGTGATCCTTCAATATTCTCAATCACGAGGTCTATAATTTTATGGGTCCAATAATCAAACTCCTCATTTACTTCGTTGATGTAACTCTTTATTTTCTTCTTCCTTCTTATCAGTCTTTAGGCTTAAGTTATCTTCCAATCTGCGGCTCATGGTATTAGTTATTGCTTTAGCCTTTCAAGGATGCTCTGGAATACCTATGATACAATCCTCTAACAACCAAATCCTTTGTCTCTGACCCGGGCTCAATTCTTTTTTTTTTAAATTATCTCGGAGTCTTCTACGACTGATCATTAATCGAATAATTCCTTTCCTTCTATTTCAGCTTTCTTCAAATGTAAGCAATTGCTTTTCCTGGTCTTTTTGCCCCCTATTGCGTGCATACTTAGCTTATCTGAGTTATCACGCATGCCAAAGTTTTTGTGAGACTCATATGATCTCGAATATTACTTTTAATTTTACTTCCCGTTCATTAGCCACGGTAGGTGCGACTTTCCTTTGGAGTGCTTACAATGTTGTTGTGAGACTGTTGTTATAAGACCATTTCCTCTTTAGGTCAGTGAGTTCAGGTTGAAGCCTTCTTCCATATTTTCCTTAGCTTAGTCTTTCATTGTAGTACTTAGGGAGGATCATCAGACTCTTGTAAAGCTGTGAGCTTATTACATTGTATTTTCGACGGACCTTCTGATATCCTTCCCTGCCTACACTTATCTGTAGTTACTTATCTCTATGCCATTGTGCTTGTGGGGTTGCTTCTGAACTGATATTTTGATTGTCTTCCCAGTGTCACTCTCTTTTATCCCTGTAACACTCATACGGTACCTTTAAATACCCTGACTCCTATTTAAATATATCTCAAGTATTATAATGACATTACTGCGAGGCTGAATTCTCCATGTCGGGGTTTACTATATTTATCTTGCATGATCTGTTGATTTGTCTGTAACTTCTTGTCTAGTCATGACTAGGCTCTTCCTGAATCAAGTACTAACTACTCATTTGCCCATTCTCATATCCATATTCCACGTAATCTTTCTTGGGTTATTTCCTTTGTCTTAACTTACCTCACGTACTAGCTCCTTATCTATCAACAACATCCCGGACGGGAACCCTTACTTCCTTTTAGTGACGTCGTGCTTACATAATGTTCTGGAATCATAGCATATCTGTAACATTTGATCATCTCATCCCTTTTCTCATTTTAATCGCATTCTTCCTTTATCATTCCATAGTTACTAGAACTACTTAATTCTGGCTTAATGCCACATCATTCCATATTCCCCCCTTTAGGGGAGTACTAAGAGTTGGAGCTATGACGATCTGCCTATAAATGTTCTACCTCTTCATTTTTGGCGTCCTTCCACATCATCGATGACCCTTACTCTCCTTGCGATAATCCTTCTGTACTAAGGATAACAAAATTCCTTACTCGTGAGGTGACAATTACTATAACTGGCACATATAGTCTCTTAAGCTTAATTTTACTCACATTGCTTACTTTAGGGAAGCGTCTTCCTAAATGACCATTCTCTGAATTTTTCATGAATCTTCTTCTGTTGTCCATTCTACTATTGCCGGTACGAAATCTGAAATTCTCATGATGTGGACCATTATCAAATCATTAAATCCCTAATTCATGTTTACTTTATCTTGTTCACCAGCACATATTGATCTCTATTATTCTGGGGTCTATCTTTTCCTATTGGTAATCACGTTAGAGTCACGATCTTACTTCTTGAAATGAAGATATGACTTTATGGCCTATACTCTTTTGATGTCTTAAGGCCTATCACCTCTCGTCTCTTCCTTCACCTGACTATGGGCCCGGTGATACCGTCATCATATTGATCTACCGTTGTCATTCATGTATCGCATCTTACTCAAATTCTTCCTTGTCACTCTTCTTATTATGCTAGACTAATATTTCTGCCCATCCCTTTCTTGTGAAAACTTCAGTAAGACATTCTTTTGCTTTTTGCTCCCCTTGCTTCATCCATCGGCTCTTCGAGTTGCTCAACGTCCTTGCTCTACTAGGGACGATAGTCACACTAAGGTAATATTTATCCCTTCCAGGCTTTCAGTGCCTATCTTCTAAAGTTTTTTTTCTATCATGCTAGCATTCACATCTAATTGTAATGTTCTAGAGTGCACCATATGGGTGTCTCACAAGAAGATCTATTAGCACATTTGTAATACCCTTGGAAAATGTCAACTAACACAAATAATCCATTCACCATTTTAGGTTACACTAACCCCAGCCGGATCCTGATGTTCCATCCTTTCATATACTACACTTGTTAGCCCCCATAGGGCATAACTGAGATGGGTGCAGCCAATTGTACATACCTCTGTTACTGTTGAATATAACTCAAAAAGCTTATATTCCTCTGCCTGAATTATTAACACTATTAACCTTCATTAACTGGGCGCCTCGTACTCTTCTTCATCTTACTTCTTTTACTTGTCCAAACTTGTATTTATCTTCTGAATCTCTCATTATCTTTCACCATTAAGGTGGATAGGTATTCTTTCCTCAAGACTCCTTATCAAGAGGCGTACACCTTTCAGTACGCACATGATCTGCTGAAGACCTCACATTTACTTATCATAAGCATGATGCAAAGTCGAGTTCCTCTGACTCAACTCTCCCATAGCCATGTTTTTACCAACCATCTTTATGGATGTATGTATCGTCTTATTACAAACAAAATAGAAGTTAGGAATTTGAATTCTTACAACTGAGCTCTACCACATGATCTAGAGAAAGAAGAAATAGTGACAATCCTAAATGCCCTGTAGCCTCCTGCTTATAAGTCTGGTGCACGACACACCCATAAACAAGACTCTACTACACACGGCTTGTAGGCTCCCTAGGACAGAACTGCTCTGATACCACTTTTATCACGACCCAAACCGACGGGCCGCGATGGGCACCCTATACCTTACCCAACCGAGTACCAACATAACATATATTTTTATGTCATACTATCATAAATAACCGAGCTGGAAAGCTGCCGTGAGTTAAGTAGAATACAACATGTGATACCAATTTATACAGAAGACATACGAGCCAATAAGGCCAAAATAACCACTCGTATACTGAACATAGGCCGACAAGGCCATACAATCTTTTATGTACACGACATCTATCTACAAGCCTCTAAGAATACATAATTTTCATAAAGGTTGGGACAGAGTCCCGCCATACCAAACAGTACACGTCTAAATCATACTAACCAAACAAGCAACTCCGAAGCAAATTGAGCGCACTAACATCTTCCGCTGAGCTGATAGCCTACTTGGAGGGCTCTCGACCTATCTATCGGGACCTATGGGCATGAAACGTAGCATCCCCAAGCAAAAGGGACGTCAGTACGAATAATGTACCAAGTATGTAAGACATATAAATAAGTACATGGAAGAAATATAGAGTAAATAACTCAACCTGTAAGTCTGGAAAACTTTGTAAATCATGTAATACTTATAGTGTCATGCATATGCGTATGAATGTGATGTCGTGCATAGGTACATGTTTCATAACATTATCAGTCTTTGAGGGCATCCCATCATATCATCTCGGCCACCGTGGGAAAAATCATCAATGTATACCAGCTGATCAGGTGGTGGTGCGTATATAACACCGTAACCTTTTTCCATATCCCATATACACATAATATACATATATGCGCGTATATAATGCCATCTGGTCATGGGTCAATGTACATGAATGCAATGCATGAGAAGTACGTTAATAAAATCTTTCGGAATATCATAAGACCATTATGTCTTTGAGTAATATCATGAAGTAAACACTTTCAACTTGCGTATTTTTCTGAGACCCATGAACAGAGGATAAAATAATAGGAAGCATGGGAATTCAAGAACGTAGGTATTTCTAATACTTCTATGAATAGAGTCATTTGTGGAAGTTGTGCATTTGCTCGTTTCGTTTGTATCGCATGGATCATGCCAAAAAATAAAAAGAAGAAGGGATAGCCTTAACATACCTGAGTCAATTCTCTTGAGAAAGATTATACTGTACTCCGCTAATATTACAAAATCTCACGGTAATTTGAAAGCTTGGACGCAGCTTATATGTTATATAACATGCAATTGCATATTAGAATGTTTGAACGTGATTTCTATGTATGAACATCTTGCTGGACTATTAAATTTCAAACATAATTTTCCTAAAATTTCATGGACTCTTTCAGAAGAACTGTAGTAAATGAATTCTAATTTTTAGAGATTGTTATCTTTAGTTTAGGTGGGTCCCTCATGGGAAGATTTGTGTCACCTTAGGTGTGACACCTTTCCCATTTTCATGCCACCTATTAGTAATGAATTATGAGTCATTTTAAATTAAAGGAGGGGCTGCCATCTCATACTTGTTAAATACTTATATATCATCAATTAATTAGGTAATATCTCAGTACTCGGTAATTAATCAATTACCCGCATAATTAAGAATTGTCTCGAATTACTTAGAATTCTATTTATTTTTAATTTCCTTATATATATATATATCATACTATCATGGTCATATGGTACTTTGTATGGTACTAGTCCATAAATATTTGGTATTAACGGTCCGCCCCTATTTTATCCCAACATGCCAAACATGGACGAAAATTCATTTTCATTGACTTGTTTCCCCTCTCATCTGTACGAATTTACTCATCACTTGTCAAATAGCATAATCCTTATAATCTCCGAATAATCTTTTTCTTGGACTAATTTTAATTACCTTACCACAAATTCAACGTACAATACTACAGGGTGCAACATCGTCGTAATTTAATACTGCAAAGCGTAACATCAATGTATTATAATACTGCAAGGCGTAACATCATCGTAATATAATACTGCAAGATGTAACATCTTCGTAATATAATACTGCAGGATGTAACATTATGGTAATATAATACTGCAGGACGTAATATCGACGTAATATTGCAGGGCGTACAGTTCTGACCAACTGCTGTGATCAGAAGTTATCGCTACGAGAGTTTGAGCTGTGTGGTATATCATGTAATTGCATCTCAGGCTGCAGGTATGGTTTGTTATAGCTGATTCGGGCTTATTCAGAGAATAGATGTGAGATTCTAATCTTGTAGATGATTTTAGAAGTGGAAATGTTGTTCTAAGATTTATGGGCTCGGTTGGATTGCGAATTTTTAGTTACATTGTGTTATCAGACCAATATGAGATAGGGTGACGTGGGATCACCCCCTGTATGTGCATGGTAAGGTTATCCAGCTATTTGATGGGTTTTGGAACAACTATGGGCACGTTCGAGGACGAACGTATGTTTAAGTGGGACAGGATGTAACGACCCGACCGGTCGTTTGAGCTTTTGCATTTCGCTCGCTAGTTCTCAGGCATGACTAGCCCCGTGTGTTGTATTATGACTCATGTAAGTCGTCGGTTTTGGTTTTCAGGATAATCGGAATAGATTTGGAAGAACAATTATCAGTTTGAACCTTTAAAATTGAAAGGTTTGACCAAGTTTTGACTTTTTAGTATTTGATCTCGGATTTGGATTTTTATGATTTGGTTTGCTCCGTTAGGTAATTTTGGACATGGGAGCACATCCGATATGTATTTTGGAGGTCCATGGTAGATTTAGGCTTGAATTGGCGAAATTGAAATTTTGGCATTTTCCGGTTGGCAGTGGAAATTCTGATATCGGGGTCGGAATGGGATTCCGAAAATTAGAGTAGGTCCGCTGTGTCATTTTTCACATGTGTGCAAAATTTCTAGTCATTCGGACAAGGTTTTATAGACTTTTTGATCGAATTAAGAATTCGGATGTTTTGGAATTCTTAGGCTTGAATCCGAAGGTGATTCGATGTTTTGATGTTGTTTTGAGCGTTCCTATTTACCGTAAAAAATTATAATTACAATTAAATTTTATTATGGGATTCTAAAATTACGTGATCTATTTTTATGCCAGTTATTGAGCAGTTGATGCTACGTTTATGAGACTTAGAAGAGAAATAGGAGTCTAAGGATGAAATGATAATCAAACCGATAGGTAGACAATCGGGGGCCTCGAGCTTGTCGATCCGGGGCCTCGAGGTCGATTCCGAGCCTCGACTGTAAGCTATCGAAGGTAGTCGAGGTATGACTAACAGTTATGATAAAATCAAAGAAGGCTCTTTATGGCCAATGATAAACAATAAATGATGAACAATAATGGAGATAATAAATGAGAACAATAATATCAAGAGAAATATGTAAGAGAGAAGAGAGAATGTTGTTTTATATTTCTTATGGAGCAGCTGAAGCAACAGATGCTTTACAAAATAACAAGGACTCCCTTTATATAGGAGGGAAATCCCCACATAATACAAAATACATTAATTACACAGATACGGGGATGGGACGGCTGAATGATGCCCTGATTTGGGTTCATTGCAGCCCGCTAGGCTGTGTCAGCCCTAGCCGTGAGCCTTGGGAACTCCCCATTTTCACCATTACCATGATCATTACTACCCTGAGGTCGAATGTTGACTACCCTCGAGGAAAGATATTCGGTCGCGGTATCCCGCGGCCTCGAGCCTTCGAGGTGATCTTCCGAGCGCCTTAATCACGAGAAATTGGACCCTCCGATTTCACCGTATACAGATAGTCCCCGTGTTTCTTAGAGTAGAGCGACAAGAAACGACATTGATAACCATCTTTCCGAATCTCCCGCGATAGTATAGTATTGATAGTGTAAGTCTTTGTGATAACCGTAACATCCCGTCAGTCTGCTTTTCCAGATTTATTCATTGCAATGTCGACCTCTATTCTTCAGAACAATAATACCGTCGTCATTCGATTTTCAAAAACGCATTGATTGCTCCTGCCGATACGTCTTTCAAGGACATCAATGGGGCCGCCGGTTACGCTGCCATCCCCTATAAAAGGGGGCCTCCTGGAACCACCTCTTTATTCAAGTGTTCTCAGATTAGCCTTTCACCCTTCTCTTCTCTTTATCCCCATTCATTGTTATTTTCCATGTTAGAGCCCCACGGTCATAAGGCCGTATGGCGGCGTTTTCATCAGTCATGTTGCGGCCTTTTCTCGGGGCTTTGTCTTGTCAAGAGAGATTGCACCGATTTGTTGTTGTTGTTGTTGTTGTTGTTGTTGTTGTTGTTGTTGTTGTTGTTATTACTACCGTCATCGCTGACTCGAGATAGTGAGACAGGGAGGCCGATCCCTTCCATTTTGGGAAGGTGTTTGGACTATACACTGCTGCTCACGAGGGCGCTCGGACTATACACCGCTGCTCACCCTCCTTCCCCAGCCTGGTGAGGCACTTCTTTGCTTTTCGTGGGCTTTTTTAACCATTTGTAAGGACCCCTTCGTGGGATTTTGTAATCAAGTGGTCATGAATACAATGATATTTCCCCAATTTTGTCTCTAATATTTCCTATGTTACCTTTTACTTGCGCTTATGGAAACTCTCAATGCACGATCCCACCGGTCGGTGTCGATATCGAGCCTAGGTGGAAATATATTTCTCTGGCCTTTGATTGATTAACGTGGCTCCCCATGGAACCCTTTGCCGTTCCTTGGGATCGAGCCTGGACTGGACCGACAATGATTGAACTGACAAACTCGGGTCGTCAGGGCCCTTACTTCTGGTTCAATGGAAGTAACGCTTCGAACCTTTAGACTTTCGGGAGCAGTTTTTAGGCCTTGCAATAATCTTCGAGGGGGAATTTGCTTGGGAACCCAAGAATGGAGGCTATCTTTGGACATTTTGAGAACAGTCTCCGAGTGGGGTTTGCTCAGACTCGGGCCATCCGAATTTAGGTGGTACCCCATAGTCAAGCCCATATGGGTGAAGCTCAAGTGCTTGTTCCCTTAGAGCCTGACTCTTTTTTGCCGGAAGTCCTCGAAGTCGGGTACCACCTCGAGGCTTATAATGGTGTCATCAGCTTCCTAGATCTTGACTTCTTTTTTATGGAGGTCCTCGAGGTCGGGTACCACCTCGGGACTTGCGGTGATGCCGTTGGCTCCTTAGAGCCTAACGTTTTTTGATGGAGGTCCTCGAGGTAGGGTACCACCTCGGGACTGGCGATGATTACGTTGGCTCCTTAGAGCCTAACTTCTTTTTGATCAAGGTCCTCGAGGTCGGGTACCACCTCAGGACTGGCGATGAATACGTTGGCTCCTTAGAGCCTATCTTCTTTTTTATGGAGATCCTCGAGGTCCGGTACCATCTCGGGACTTGCGATGATGCCGCTGGCTCCTTAGAGCCTAACTTCCCTTTGATGGAGGTCCTTGAGGTCGGGTGCCACCTCGGGACTTGCGATGATGCAGTTAGCTCCTTAGAGCCTAACTTCCCTTTGAAGGAGGTCCTCGAGGTCGGGTACCACCTCGGGACATGTGATGATGTCGTTGGCTCCTTAGAGCCTAACCTCCTTTTGATGGAGGTCCTCGAGGTCGAGTACCACCTCGGGACTGGCAATGATTACGTTGGCCTCTTTGAGCCTAACTTCCCTTAGATGGAGGCCCTCGAGGTCGGTACCACCTCGGGACTGGCGATGATTACGTTGGCCTCTTGAAGCCTAACTTCCCTTAGATGGAGGTCCTCAAGGTTGGGCACCACCTCGGGACTGGCGATGATTACGTTGGCCTCTTGGAGCCTAACTTCCCTTAGATGGAGGTCCTCGAGGTCGGGTACCACCTCGGGACTGGCGATGATTATGTTGGCCTCTTGGGGTGGGCGGACCGTCGCCATTTTTTTCCATATATATATATATATATATATATATATATATAAGGTTGTTTTCGCTCTTTTGGAGATCCCACCCTTTGTCGTCGATGATGAGGAAGAAGGAGATTGGGAACGGATGAGTCGATTCGTCCGAGTTTGGACCGCTGACGTTAATCCCGTTGAGTTTATGCCATTCCCTAAGGAATGGAATTATGCACGTAAGTGGTACATTCCGTGCCTTCTCAGTTTTGTTTATGGCAAAAGCTGGTTTCGTAACCGTGCCTTCTTCTCTTTTACTGCACCAGTTTCATGGGTGTCGGTCGACGTTCCAGATCTGTCGGGTTGGGTTCGGAAGTTGGCGACCCACTCGACTTGAACATGTTATACTCCGGCTTACTTTCACACATAGACATAGTGAATGAATTCACAAATGAGCTAAAAATTTTACGAGTTCAACAACTTATAGTTGCTACCGCATCTGATAAATTTTATGTGATTGAAGGGGATGATGGTATTAGACATTTACAAAAATTAATATGCAATGAATTCAACGTAGTGAACCTATTTGGTGTAGAAGAATGTGAGCCCCCTATTTACTCTATTCCCAATATTGTATAGTATGATGAAGAATCAAATAAAATTGTGGATGATGTTGGTATTGATTGTAGCTAACCAAATCCCGAATCATCTGAAAACTGAAACCAACCTGTGATGACCCTAAAGGTCATCTCTTGTTTTAGAAGTCAAAACTGTGTTCTGAGGCCTTAAAAACCCTTTTTGTGTCACCTCGATTTGCGTGCGCAGTCCGGGCGCATCTTCGGAAAGCTTTTATGTGAAATTTAAGAAAAATAATGAACATTCGCCTTTTAAATTGATTAAAGTTGACTATGGTCAGCATTCTTGGTAAACGGACCTGGACCCGTGATCGGACGGTCCCGTAGGGTCCATAGTAAAATATGGGACTTGGGCGTATGCCTGGAATGGAATTCCGAGGTCCCAAGCCCGAGAAAAGAATTTATAAAGAAAATTGTTTGCTGGAAAATATAAAGGTTTCTAGAAGTGAAATGATGCATTTTCTTGATGGTATCAGGCCCGTTTCTTGGTTCCCGAGCCCGGTACAAGTTTAAAATAATAATTAAGTTGAATCTGTGAAATTTGGTAAGAATCATAATTGGTTCGGACCTATAGTTGAGAAAATGGAAATTTCAATGTTCTTGGGTAATTTCATGAATTTGAAGTTAAATTCGTAGTTGTTGATGTTATTTTGACGATTTGACCGCACGAGCAAGTCCGTATGATATTTTCAGACTTGCGTGCATGTTTGGTTTGGAGCCCCGAGGGCTCAGATGAGTTTTGGATAGGCTAAAGGGTGAATTGGACTTAGGAAGTTTTAAATTTTTCATCTGGTATGTGTTGCAGGCTCTGATCTCACAATTGCGAGATCAGATGTCGCAATTGCGAGCCTATCAGTCCTGGGAATTGTGAGGACTTCATCGCAATTGCGAGGAAGTCTTGCCAGCATTTGATCGCATTTGCGATCTCCCCTTCGCAAATGGGAAGTCCTCAGAGGAGGTCAGTCATCACAATTGCTACTAATTGTTTGCAATTGCGAAGAGAGCAAGGCAGGCCTACCTTCGCATTTGCGAAGCCTAGGCCGCATTTGTGATGTTGGGCATATATTCTACATGTTTTGATGTTACTTTACCCATGTTTTAACCGTTTTTTATTGCTATTTGGTGTTACAAATGCCCAACATGGTTTAATTATTGGTTTTATGAATACTTGAGTTCTGTGTGATGATTTAGGGTGTTTGGAGAACAAAAATATGAAGAAAAAATGCTCCAACTAGAGGAGAAGAGGGTGGATGCTCGTATCCAACCTTGGAAAGAAGGTTACTTGGTGCACCCTTAGCAGTGAAGTCGGCCCATAGCATTCCCATAGCATCCGCACCTGGGCAAAGCTGAGATGGAAAGCGGAGGACGAGGTGGATGCGAAGCATCCACCCCAACATCAATCCCTGAAGCTGAGTCGGATTAGGAATAGGAGAACGATGGCCCACAACTTTTGTTCGCAATATATAAGCTAAAAACGCCCCTTTTGGGTCATCTATCACACTTTTTGAAGGGAATTCAACCGAGGGAGAGCAAGGAGCTGCCGTGGAGGCCGGGTTTCATCTTCTTCACCCAAACTTAGTAATTTTTATGTTTTTTTGTATGATTTGTAGTTTTGCTACCATGTCTATGTGGAGCTAAACTCACGTTCTAGGGTTGTTGTTCTTCCATGACTATTGTTATCCGAATATTGATTTTAGTTTCTTGATTTATTGTATTCGTTTATTTATTCAATCTTGCGCTTAGTTATTTAATTGTTCGATCACCAATTGAATAATTTCCACGAATCTAGAATTGAACTCGAAAGTGGGAATTCTAGATTGCATATAGGAATGAGTAGAGCAAATTCTTGAACCTGAGCATCGGGGAACGGATTCGCAGTTAGGGTAGACATATACCTAATTGCCTTGCTTGGTTGATTTACAGGAATTATAAATGCGTTCTTGTTAGTTCTAATTCCAAAGACATATAGCTGTTAGGTTAGCTTGAATAGGCAAGTAAGAACTCGACAGATTCCTATGAGCAATATTAACCCTGTCAACCAATAAACTAGATAAATTAGTTAGTCAATTCAATCGAAGAATACAATAGGATTGTAAGATAGCCCATAACCCCAGATCGTTTTCATCACATTGATAATATAAAAAGCTGATCTTCCTCTATTTTAAGTCCATTAGTTATTTTCTTTTTAGTTTAATTACTTTAGCATCACTACTTCTAGGTTTAATTCTTATTGAGATAATTAGGATAGTCTAATTTAGTTAATAGTTAATCATAAGTCCTCGTGGGTTCGACATCCGACTATTAGTCACTTTATTACTTGGAGTGTGTATACTTGCGTGTGCGTTTGGCCGCAACAAGTTTTTGGCGCCGTTGCCGGGGACTTCGAAATTAACTATTTTTCTAGACTAGACTTTTTCTTTTATCTTTACAAGTTTTTTTTCCTTCTCTTTTTGTATATATTTTTATTTTTATAACAATTTAATTTTTCTCTTACTGTGTCTTTAGTTCAACATGACATTTGGGGATGAAATATCCAGAGGTAAGGTTATTGATAAAGACGCTTCGTTGACTGCAGACTTTTATGGCCCGTCTTTTGTCATGACCTGAACTCTGGGAGGTCTGAATTTGAATATGGGAGTAAAAGTTGGTATTGGGATGGATATTCTCGATTAGGCGAATATGCAGAACGACGTTGTCTTCTAACAACGTTGGTGAATGATTGGTCTAAGGAGAAAGATGAACTTGCACATAAAATTTATAATCATGGCTTGGCTGTACATAAGTTAGATGCAGATTTGAGTGCAAAGGTTGATGTGTGTAACGCCCAACAATTTAGTAATGAGTTGTGTGAAGCTGGAAAAAATCTTCTAGACCAAATTGAGGAGCTAAAACGAGAATACCAATCACTAGACCATCTTTTTCTTGAGGATGCCAATATTGAGAAGAGTGCTCTAAAGTCATATGAGGGATTAGATAACATTACTTTGGGAGACTTGAGTGTGTGTAAATATGGGAATGCAAATTGTAGTAAAATTAATGCGTTAGGGCGCATTAGACCTCATTCCAATCATTTTTTCACATTGTGTTTAGATAGTACGATAGTAATCGAGCCATCTGAACCTATGAGGGAGTCAAAGGGTGAGTATGAGAGTGTCTATATTCTTGAATTTGTTGTGCTAAAAAGCGAAAATCACATTCCTCATCTAAAGGCCGAGAGGTGTAGAGTAAAAAATTCATTGGTTGGCCTGGTTATCTTTGTATTCCCACCACCCTGAGAGCATAGTACAAAGCTTGAAGCCAAATTAGGGGTACAATTCATAAGTTTGAGCTGGAGGCAGAAAGTGGTTCAAGTCGTGTCGTGACGTTAAATCAGGCGCTTGTTGGGAGACAACCCAACTTTAATGCTTTCTTTTATTTTGTTTATTTTTTATTTTATTTTATTTTTATTATTTTGTAGTATTTTTTTTGTTTTGTAGGATTATGAGCATAGGAAGCAAAGCCATTGGAAGAGTGCAAAAGCGAGCTAGATGGTGAGGACTAAGTGTGGGGTGCCCACACTAAGGACGATGCCTGGGGGAAGTCTGAGTATCTTGTGAGCCTCTATTGCTTCGGCCATTGGCCTACCAGGGAGTCTCTTTTACCCTCTTATTATTTATAGTGTGCATTGAGGACATTGCAACATTTTAAGTGTGGGATGAGGAGATCGTTTGGGTGAGTTTCTGTGCTATTTTAGCTTAGTTGTAGTACTCGTTCTTATGTGTAGTAGTTTTTGTGGAAAAAAAATGAAAACAGTAGAAAATATTGAACTTTTCCCGACAATGGATCTCTAGACAGTTTTCTTGGGGGATTAAAGTCTAAACAAAAAACATAAAAACACGTCTTTTAGTTTTCTTTAGGTAGTAATAATCCCTCGTGGTTATTCTTTGTGCCTCGGTTCTTTTCCATGGGATGTAGTGTAAATTGGGTAGTTTTTTTTCTTTTAAAGTAGATTAGGAATTTAAGGAATAAAAGGAGGAAGAATGATGAACCTAGCCGCCTTTGACTTGTTTGATCATAGCATATTTAGGGTTTGGCATGTGTAGTATCTTCCTTATGGTTTGAAATTATTCACGATGCCTTGCATAGTTGGATAGCATATCTTGTGATGCCTATGTCCCATCATCTTGACTGATGTTCACTCTATGCTTAATGCTTAATATCTTGTGGCTTCGTGAATCTTGCATTATTTGAGATTTGGAATGGGACCGTCCATAGTGAGTCATGTGCCATGTGTGGTGAGGTTTTTGTGTAGTGTATGTATTGTACTTGTGTCTAGAACTTGCTCGGTACATGAGTCGAAGCGAAATTTTAGGTGATGCTCGATTTGAGAAATGATTTTAGGCTTTCTTTGGTCCTTTTGAGCTTAAATGCTCATCACAAATAAAATCTATCCCTAGTTAACCCTTTTGAGTCTATATACTTTTATTTGGCACCCGCATGACAAGCCTATACCCTTTTTATTCTCAATTAATATTGTGTTGATCCTTTTACCTCTTTAAGCACTTTAATTGTGAGACGAGCGCTAAAAGAAGTTAGAAGGAACTACGTGTGGAGTGGCTTTTGAGTGGAACCAATGAAAGGAAGAAAGGTGCACTTGTTTTGTAAAATAATACAACACAAGCGGGTGGAAAAAAAAATAGTTGGAAAAAAACTAGAGAGAATAATCTGGAAAAAAAAGGAAAAATAGAGATGAATAAATTGTTTTCTTGTTTTTGCTAATGGGTATGAATTAAAGTAGTGCATAAAGAAGAAGGGAATATTTTTGGGGGTAATATTGTTTGTGAAAGTGAACTGGATTGAAGAATTTGCGTTTAAAGTTGATTATGTGATGTGTTAAAGTGCTTAGGAGGGTTAGTCACTATTCCTATATATATCATACCCGTTCCTTAGCACATTACAACCACAAAAAAGTCCTAATTGATTTTAGATCGAGTGGGCCTACATTAATAGAGATTTTACATTATGGGCAAGCCTATGGTACCAATTGCATGCATGTGACTTCTTTGTGAGGGTAAGATATTTTCTTTCATATATATGAGTCCTTAAATATATATGATCATGAGATTCGAATGCGTAGATTCAACTTACTCTCTTGTTGTTGTTGAGAGGGCACATGGTTTCACGAGGGATAGGTAGCATTATTAGACTTCTCACTATGATGTTGGGTGTTCAAGCCATGTGTGCATTGTGACATTAAGTTAGCTTTTGAGGCTAGAATTGTTATGAGTATGTTGTCTTTGTTTGAATATTTTTGAAGTTGGCATAAGAAAAAGAGAAGTGTGTGTGATTGCATATGCAAGGGGCTAATTGTTGGTATCAACCAAATTCATGGGTGCTTAAGCTTAAGTGAAATGTGTGGCTTGATAGCGATAAGCTTAATTTTGTTCGACCAGATTTGGGTTGATTCTGCTTTGCTCGAGGACGAACAAAGATTTAAGTGTGGGGTGGTGATGTTGGGCATATTTCTATATGTTTTGATGTTACTTTACCCATGTTTTAACCGCTTTTTGTTGCTATTTGGTGTTAAAATGCCCAACATGGTTTAATTATTGGTTTTATGAATAATTGAGTTGTTTGTGATCATTTAGGGTGTTTGGAGAGCAAAAATATGAAGAAAAGATGCTCCAACCAGAGAAGAAGAGGGTGGATGCGTCGCATCCAACCTTGGAAAGAAGGTTACTTGGTGCACCCTAAGCAGTGAAGTCGGCCCATAGCATTCCCATATCATCCGCACCTGGCAAAGCTGAGATGGAGGAACAAAGGGAAGATGCAAAGCATCCACCCTAACATGCGAAGCTGAGAAGCGTACGACAAGGTGGATGCGAAGCATCCACCCCAGCATCAATCTCTGAAGCTGAGTCGGATTAGGAATAGGAGAACTATGACCCACAACTTTTGTACGCAATAGATAAGTTAAAAACGCCCCTTTTAGGTCATCTATCATACTTTTTGAAGGGAATTCAACCGAGAGAGAGCATGTTGCTGCCGTGGAGGCCGGGTTTCATCTTCTTCACCCAAACTTAGTTATTTTTATGTTTCTTTGTATGATTTGTTGTTTTGCTACCATGTCTATGTGGAGCTAAATCTCACGTTCTAGGGTTGTGGTTCTTTCATGACTATTGTTATTCGAATATTGATTTTGATTTCTTCATTTATCGTATTCGTTTATTTATTCAATCTTGCGCTTAATTATTTAATTGCTTGATCACCAATTGAATACTATCTATGAATCCAGAATTGAGCTCGAAAGTGGGAATTCTAGATTGCATATAGGATTGAGTAGAGCAAGTTCTTCAACCTGGGCATCGGGGAACGGATTCGCGGTTAGGATAGACATATACCTAATTGCCTTGCTTGGTTGATTTACAGGAATTATAAATGTGTTCTTGTTAGTTCTAGTTCCATAGGCATATAGGCATTAGGTTAGCTTGAATAGGCGAGTAAGAACTAGACAGATTCCTATGAGCAATATTAATCCTGTCAACCAATAAACTAGATAAATTAGTTAGTCATTTCAATCGAAGAATACAATAGGATTGTAAGACAGCCCATAACCCCAAATCGTTTTCATCACATTGATAATATAAAAAGCTGATCTTCCTCTATTTTAAGTCCATTAGTTATTTTCTTTTTAGTTTAATTACTTTAGCATCACTACTTCTAGGTTTAATTCTTTTTGAGATAATTAGGATAGTCTAATTTAGTTAATAGTTAATCACAAGTGCTCGTGGGTTCGACATCCGACTTTTTGTCACTTTATTACTTGATGACCGCGTATACTTACGTGTGCGTTTGGCCACAACAATTTGCAAGTTCGCATTTACGAACCTGTCATCGCAAATGCGATAACTGCGCCTCTGTAATTCCAACTTAGACGGGATTTTCCTCATTTTTCAAACTCCCTCAAACCCTAAGCTCTCTTGGGCGATTTTCCAAAGAAAGGTTCTTCCCCAAATCATAGGTAAACAACTTCTAACTTATTTTCTTCAATCTATAACATCTTTCTACATGATTTCACTTCAAAAATCTAGGGTTTTTCATGGGAAATTAGGTGTTTTTGGGTAAAAGTTAGGACTTTCAAATTTTGGGGATTTGGAACTCAATTTGAGGTTCGATTTCAAAACTAATTACATATTTGAGTTCGTGAGTGAATCGGTGATTGAGTTTTGGTTCGAACTTCGGGTTTTGACCAAGCGGGCCCGGGGTCGGGTTTTGACTTTTTTGGTAAATCATTGGGAAATCTATTTTCATGCATTACATTTGGTTTATTTAGCATTTATTGATGTTATTAAGTAAATTATGACTAGATACACGCGAATTGGAAGTGGAACCGAGAGGTAAAACATTAGTTGAGGCTTAATCTTGTCCGTGGAATCGAGGTAAGTGTTTGGCTTAACCTTAGCTTGAGGGAATAGGAGTTGTGGTCTATCTGTTATGTGTTAGTATCGAGTACGACGTATAGGTGTGGTGACGAGTATATATACGTTGGTGTCAAGCATGCCCGTGAGTCTTATATCATGATTTTGAGGTTCTATTATATATCCTTCTTACCCAAATTGATGATTAACAATGTTGAACAAAGCTTATGAAAGTTCCTTGGTAATTGACTATTGTTGAGTATTGAATCAAGTTGAGTTTCATTTTATAAAGTAATTGTTGAAAACGAGATTGGTTATAGCTGAATCCCTTGCCGGGATGTTGTTGTTGACATTGTTGATTCCCTTGGCGGATATTATTGTTGATTCCCTTGCCGGGACATATTGTTTTCTATTGTTTGGGTAAGGAAGAGTGTAAAGCACGAAGGGTGATGCCGTGCAGGATATTGTGAGAGAGTGTAAAGCACGAAGAGCGATGCCGTGCCGATATTATGAGTGTTAAAGCACGAAGGGTGATGTCGCGCCATGATTGAGAGTTAATGCATGAAGGGTGATGCCGTGACGATATTGTGCGGAATAATGCATGAAGGGTGATGTCGTGCCATGATTATGAGAGGTAATGTACGGAGGGTGATGCCGTATCGTTTCTGTTGATTCATATGGTGAGGACGAGAGTAAAAGCACGAAGGGTGATGCTGTGCACGTGTTACCGTTTCATTATTCTTGTTGATATAGACATGATGTTCATTATTCTTCTTTGTTGATGCTTCTTTATCGGTTAATTGCTAGAATCTGATATTCCCCGCAGCATGTCCCCTTCCCACGTTATTATGTTGATTCCTGTTATTATGATTCTGCTTGAATATGATTTAACTGTTGATACCCAATTTTTCCCTATAATACTTTTTAAAGTGCATATATACCTTCAAAACTATGCATTAGCATCAATTGATATTTTTCCATAATTTTTATATTTTAAATTAATTTGTCCTAATATTTTATTTATATAAATAGTTACAAAATTGCATCACAAATAACTTTATAACATTTCATGATTTAATATTACTATTTATGATCGTATTAAGTTCAAATTATTTCACAAATGGCCAAATTTACACCTTTGGTTACAATTGCAATAACTTTTTATTACTGCATTATTTTACCAGAAATTGGTCCATCATATTTTTAAAATATTGAATAATTGTTTTGAAACATTTCTATGCATGAGATGTTTTTATAATTTATTAATTATTTTGTAATTACTTGGGTATTTAATAAATAGCCCCTTATTTTCAGATTTAACCCAAGAGAGGCCAGCCCAAAACCCCTTTTAATTTGACCCAATCTCCCTAGGCCCAAGTCTGATATGCCCGACCCAATGCCCCCGACCAATCCTGACCGTTGATCATTTTTTATCAACGGTCCACAATCCACCTTACCATAATTAACCTAAACAACCTCCCCCCAAACCCTCTCATTCTCTCCCTCACACGCCGTCACCCATTTCTCACCCCTCCGAACTCTCTCTCAACTCACCCTAACCCTAATCGTCGTCACCGGAGAGAACCTCCCTCCCACGATGTTTTTGTACCTTCTCCGACCACCCCTGGTCTCCTGCACGCCATGGCTCCTTGATTTCTTGGATCCTTGAGAAGATCTCAAAGAACCTAGTTGGTTCTGGTTTGAAACTTTGCTTGTTAGCCTGTCGCAGGCCATTGTTCGACCATGAGTAAGAGATTTCTCTTTATGTTTATTACGAATCTATGGTTTCTAAACCTATGCTCTCATCTCTATTATGTTTTCTAAAAAAACCCCTAGTCTATTACCTTCGATCATTTCCAGATCTGTATAGATCTGAGATGAATCAAGGACTATTACATGTTTTTCTCCGAAAATTTCCGGGTTTTAATCGACTATTCTTGCTTTTCCTTAAAACTAGGGTTCATTACGAGTTGTTTTCCAAAGGCCTTCGTATTTTTACATGTTTAATCGATTCTCTTTTCATATTCTTGACCGATTTTTGCAAGAGTACTCGAACCGTAGTTGACTCTATGGAATATACTGATCTTTCCAATCTTAGCTTCGATTTTGGGTCTTTCCGTGTTACCAATCGTATTGATTTGCTCTGTATTTTCTGACTTACACATTTTCTTTGTCAACTCCAGTATTTTGTGGTTTTTGCCCTAATTAATCTCTGTTAGGACTTGAACCTGCTTTTTCCGACTAAGTTCTATGTCTGTGAGGTTTTACTTAGTCTGATTTCTATTTATGTAAGTTGAGTAATTCTCTCCTAGAATTAGTATTCTTTTGAAAAGTCTTGCTGATTGATTTACTCTGTTAAAGATTCGTATGCATAGACTTTATTTGTTTCCTCATTTTGTAACTTTAGTTGGTTATCTCTGCCTTAATTACGTGCCCGTACAACTTTAGGATTCGTACTAATTCTTTATTTGGTATGGCCTGGTCTGGTCTCTTTGCCTTAATTAAACCCATGTTGTTATCGTTAACCAATTACCCCTAATTAGAGGGTCTATTCCGGAATCCCCCATGTCAATTGATTATGCGACTCTATGATTGCCCTTGATTGACTAATTTCTGATTCTTTTACCTTATTTGTGCTGCTCTTCAACTGCTATATAAGCACTCTTATTTTACCTCTAAAAAAATACTAAGTTCAGAACACACACTCACACTAAAACTCTCTCTTTTCTCTGCTACTTGTGATAATTAATGGTCTAGTTGGCTGAAAGCTAGGGCTAGACATTGGAATTACTCCTATTTTACACTCTGCACTTTATTCTTTAACTGGTATTTCTCTAAGTTAAATTTTGAAACTCAACTCCATGTATTCCATTCCTGCACTAGTTCAATTGGCTATGTACCCAATTTGTTTCCCTGTTTACTGTTTTATTAAGCATGTCGAAATTCTGCCTTCTCTTGTTCAATGTGTAATCAACATGTCTAAACTTCACTTGGTTATTTGATACTTGTCCAGCATGTTTACTTAGTCCCTGCTTACCCCCCCCCCCCTCGCCCGCCGTTAACTGGTTGACCATGTTAGTTACTTAGTCTCCTAATGCATTCAATTGGCCCTAATTGTATGTACAATTCTATTCAACACACCCTTGTCTTCAACATGATTCTGTTACTATTCTTTCTCTATGCTTTAACTGTCTATTACCATGACTGACTTGGACTCCTAGTTGTTCTGTGCATTTGTTGTCTCAAATGTTTCCCTGTTTATGATGGCTTCAACTCTATATGTTCCCAATTCCTTTCACCCCTGCTTGTAAATCTGTTGGTTAAGTGTCTGTGAATCTGAGTATTCTATGATTAATTTGTTCTTGGCTAAATTGCTTTCCTCAAAAAATGATTTCAAAAAATGTTCTTCTATTCTTGGTAGTCTTCTCAAAACTGGTGTCACTCCCAGCATCTTCTTAAAATTGTTTTCCATTTCTGAAATCTTTTCACTTCTAAAATTGTCTCTACACTGTTTCACTGTCTTTCAACACTATGCCAAGCACTCTCACTTTGTTCTTAGACTATTAGGTTCTGCCCCTCTGGTGTGTGTACTGCTTAGGGATCCTTGAGGTCCCTCCGAACTCTGGCACACCAGGGTTGGCCCTTCCACACTACACATAATCAATACTTTATTTGAGAAAGGTCTTGGTGTGAGCACTGCCCAGGATCCTTAAGATCATTAGGGAACTCTGACATACCAAGACATACTATTGGTCGTGAGATCTTTGGCTTCTGAGACTGTATTGAAGGCTTGGCATCCCCAGGCTTACTTTGGGCCTGATTTGTGCTCCCTATAGTATAGTTTCATTTATTTATGTAATTCATTTGATCCTGGTCTGTAATAATATTCTTTGTAAACAGATATTGGGATAATTAGTAAAAAGAGGAGGGTTCCTATATGATTTTGTGGGAAACCGAGTAGAAATCCTGAGTCGCAATAGAAATCATGCTTTAGGACTACATTGTGCTTATCTGCAAGTTGGAATCATGCCTTAGGTTTGTGTTGTTTGCATTAGAAATCCTGTCTTAGGATACTCACATTTACTACCTCTGCATATTAGAAAACATGTTATTGTCATCACCTGGAAATCCCGTCATTAAGTTATTACTATAATCATGCTTAAAAAAATGACCATCTCTCTCTGTGCATTAGAAATCCTACCTTAGGACTCTGTGTCCATTTGCTCTGAATCGTATCTACGTCGCTTAAATGAATAAAAAGGTTTTCAAACAGTCCAACACACAGATATCATGTCCTAGCATAAACATGCATGAAATCCATTTTATAAACATTAATCGCCTTGTAAGGCCCCGTGAAAAATGTGTGCTCAAAACCCAGTAGCTCGTAGGGTCAGGATCCGGATATGTGTTGGGAATGTGTAAAACTCGCCGCGGCTCGGACCCATTATACTTATCTATGTGTTTAAAAATCAAAGAACCAAGTTTTTCCAGAAAAGTGCTGTTCTGCGGTCCAGAATGCGGTCGCAAATCAAGTATACGGACCGCATTTCCGCCACATGAGTTAGTGGTTTGGTTAACATTAAGGTCAAGGTGCGGTCCATTATGCGACCGCATAACTGATATGCAGACCGCATTTCCACCGCAAAGTGAGTTGGCGTGTCAGTCAAATTTGAGGTAAAAAATGCGGTGTATTATGCGACCGCAAACCGTGTATGCGGACCGCATTTCCGTCGCATACCCAAACAGTGGAATCAGGTTTTTGGAACACTTTTTGCGGTCCATTCTGCGGACCGCATTTCGGATCTGCGATCGCAAAGTGTGACCGCAGACCTGACTCGAACTCATAATTTTCCAAATTTTAAACCCGACCCCCTTTTTAATAAAACACCCCAACACCCTCATTTTTAACATGTTCCTGAACAAAATAAGAGAGAGGAAGAGAGGGTTCTTGAGAGAGAAAGTCACCTTCTTCAAATTTGACTCTTCCAAACTATCCGGGTCGGGAAATTTAAAAGCGATTATCTTCATCCCCATTCTTACAGGTAAAATCCCTAAACCATTTTCATAAGTTTTCAGGTTTAATTAAGGGGGGGGGGGAGTCTCATGCATTGATTCTTGATAATAGAGGTTGAAACATACATGCATGCCTTTTTAAAACCTAAAACCTAGTAAGAGGAATTGGGTAGGAGTAAAGAATTATACAAAGGAGGGTTGGCAATCTAAATGTGTTCGGGATGTGATTGTGAACATTGATTCTAAGAAATATGTGTTAATTTGTGCACTAGATTGACGTTGCTAGACTTTTGGTGAAGTTGAAAGTAGAAATTAAAAGGGAATTCGGCTCCATGTATGTATGGCTAACTTTGACCTTTGTAAAATCACCTTGTTTGGTGTTCGAATGCTTGGTAGGTTATTTCTACGTGGATTGTCTGTGAAATTCTTGTGATTGGTACGGTTGAGTGTTTGTGGTTATGTCTTTCGATATAATGATGTAAGTAATTCGCTATAAACCAAGTGTGTGATTATGAATGTGCTATGTGGTAAGAATTGTGAAACAAATGATGGAAGGAAATGGTAATTGATGTAATTGGAACAACTGAGGTAATAATATATATGGCTTGTCGGGGGAAATTCTCGTTGTAACATGAAAAGCTAATGAGATGTGGAATACGATGGAAATGGTATTGATGTCTATGGAAGTTCTTGTCAATTGTTGTTGTTGCTCTTTGAGAATTGTTGTTGTTATTCCTTGAGAATTGTTGTTGATCTTTGTGGATTGTATTTGTTGTGGCATTATTTGTGAATTGTGATTGTTCGGTAGGATCGAGTTGCGCGCCGCAACACGAAGTAATAAAATGTGGGTTGTGGTGATAAGGGTGGCCGAGGTAATAAGGTTGGAAAGTGATCGATATCACTATTGAAATGAAAATATGAGAAAAAGTTGTGAAATCATTGATGTGAAAAATTGTTAAAGGGGAAATGGAGAGATTGCAAATTTGTTTGGCTTGATTGTTTCCTTTCATGTGTATTTGGTTCTTGATTCCATTATTACTTGTTACTTGTGTATGGTTTGAGTTTGCTTAGGGCAAGTTTGTTCATACATACCAGTACAATTCAAATGTACTGACATCCCTTTTGCTGGGGGCGCTACATTCGTGTTATGATTGTAGGTGGATCCATAGCAGACACTCCAATCCACCGACCGTAGCTCCCCCTTCATCCTCCGTCAGCTGCATTGGTGAGCCCCTTTCCTTCGGGGCCCTGTGTGGCTCAGGCCGCTGTTTACTCCGGAGTCTTATTTTGGTTTTTGTGTAAGGTATTGTTGGAGCCTTGTTCCCGGCAGGTACTGTATTATCCTTTTGTATCCTTTGAGGCTCCGTTGACAGAAAATGTGGGTTACTAAATTATGTAAAATGTATTTTGTATGTTGGGCGATGTAATTTTTAAACCACGCTAGGTAATCATGTTTGTTATTGTATATTTCGTAAGAAAGTGTTTTAATTATAATGGCTATTTCTTTTGATTAAGGAGTAATGAAAATACGGGGTAACACGTGGGATAGGAAAGGCACCCAGGTCCGCTTGACTGGGGCTACCCAGTCGAGTGCCGGTCATGTCCCTCAGTTTTTGGGGCGTGACACGCCTAGACCAGCATGCCTATAGAACTGAATAACTTCAAGATGTTTTAATCAGTTCCCAGGCTATAATTGCATACAGACCAGCGCCTAGGCAAGCCTTAAGTAATTAATGGTCTTAAGACTATGAAATTATACTCTGTTTATTTGTAAAATTGTCCAGTTTTAACATGCTTTTAAAATCAGTAGGCAAACTGAATAGGATTCTGTCACTTCGCCTTAAAACAATGCTGCCTATTCTGTGTTTGTGATGCCTACCTAGATACCATGTTCTAGGACTTCTCTGGAATTACCTGAAATCTGTGTTTAAGACGTGCTACTTATTTGTTTATGTGTGGAGGTAAATATGAGTCCCTAACTGTTTCTCTATGTGATAGTCCTATATGTTCTTTGTTGTCGTTTAGATTTTACCCTTTAAATACCTAAGAGTGTCTAGAACTGCCTAAGTATATAGGTCTTAAGCACCTCCAGGACCACAAGGAAGGGACGGTAAAAGCACGCTTAGAGGTCGCTAATTAAAATCGCTTATATAACCGCTAAGGGGGGGGGGGGGAGGTAATGGGTAGTAAAAGGATATGATGACCTGTACACTAATGCCACATGTAACTCCTCTATTTGAGGAAGGCTTACCGCGTATTGTACAGAAGTGATCCTATAGGCTATCCAACTTAAGACTTCCCTTCTTAAATTTATACATATGTACTTAGACTGCATAAACATCCTTAAATTTACATATTTGTGCTTAGCCTGCATGAACTTCCTTTATTTCTAAATGTGTGCTTAGGCCGTTTACTTGTTAAATGACTAATTCACATAACTGAGTTCGGCCGGGACCCACCGTTGTGGACTGCGAGGGGTGCCTAACACTTTTCCCTCAAGGTTATTTCGAGCCATTACCCTAATCTCTGGTAATGCAAACTGGTTACATGAGTTAATTGCTCTAGGTGCCCTAACGCACCTTAATCCGTTAGGTGGCGACTCTTCAAATACCCAGTTCCCAAAAGGAAATGAGTTGTTCCCAATGAATGTCGAAACCCGGACTTCCGCGAGGATAAAAGGGGGCGCGACAGCATGACGACTCTGCTGGGGATATTTTATGCTCTTACCATAACGAATTTGTTTTGTGAATTAGTCCCAAGCATGCTTTATTTTGTTGATAAAACCTTCCCTTCCCCCTTATTTGGATTTAATTTATTATTTTTATGATTTCTTTTATCTCCTGAAACTGACTTGTCTCTTTGTTTTCTTTTCCGCAACTGTCTTTCAATTATTTAAATACCGCATTTATCATTTTTAAACATGCAAATACTTGAAAACATGCTATTCATTGTTGCATAAATCATTCTCAACATCATATTCCACTCGTGCGTAATCAATTCTATAGCAACGCTTGATGAGTGTTTGCGCTCTTCCTATATATCACCCTTTTAAATTTGGAAAGGCGTTTTGGCGGTAAAACTAGTCGATCAGCGGTGCGTTTGACGGTTCCATGCCTTTCCCCCTCAAGTTGTCCGCTTGAGGGTCCCAATCTAGACCTCTATATAATAACCTTACTCAGATTAATTGTGCATGCATCATGGTCAAATCAGCTTGTGTTTTAAAATCAGTAGTTCTATCCAACACATAGACAAAAAAGGGTTTAACTAATCAACTGGGATCAGTCTTAGACAACTGCATTCGAGTAAGCCTAATGCAGACTTCCTATCTAAAAATATGTGTTGAATCAGTCCGCTCATCGCTTTAATTTAATTTAAGACTAAACCAGTATGTGCAAGACATGCTAAACTCTATGGCTTTATCTGATTTTAGGAGGCTTATGTGAGCCCTACTTGCTTATTTGCTTTCCCCTTTACTTGTGTTATGTGTTTTGATTGACGCCTTAGTATTTTGTCCTTTGAAAACTCTCCAAAAGGCCCCAAACCCCTCTCCCATTAGGACTAGTTAGTCCAAATGCCTCCGGGACTGATAGGATTGGGACGGGTACTAGCATGCAGTATGTAACGAGACATTCCGCGCATTAATACCTTAATAGGATGGGAAGGGTAGATATGGATATGTTGACCACGCGATAACACCATGTGTATAAACGGTTACCGGGTGTTGTGTGGGGTGATCCATATTATTTATAAACCTAGGACCCCCTTTCCCTTTACTTGTTTATTATTATTTTTAGAATTGTTTAAACCATTTCCTCAAAATTTCTGCTTTCTTTATTTTTCTCCAAATTTTCAATTCACTTGCAACATTATGTGTCAATCCCCTTCTATTTGAGACCTCTATTTGTTTACTTGTTGTTTGCACTTAAAGTCACAATTGTAACATGGGCGGGAACCACACTAGTGGATCTTGAGGGGTGCCTAACACCTTCTCCTCGAGATAATTTCTAGCCCTTACCTGAACTCAGGTTCATCATCTCAAATTCTTCCTTGAAGTGTCCTAATGCACTATAATCATTAGGTGGCGACTCTTCAATTCCAAAACCCAATTCCCAAACGGGAATAGAGTTGTCTTTTCCAAAAATGTCGTAAACCCAAATTCTTGGGAAAAAGGGGGCGTCGACAGCATGGCGACTCTGCTGGGGAATCTTTAGGCTTTTACCATTTCATGTTATATGTGACTTTATTGTTTTTTTATTGCTTTTGTTTAATGCCTTTATTCGAAACTGACTTGTTTCTTTTGTTTCTTTTTCTTTAATTACTTTCAGTTACCGCTTTCGATCAATACCATTGTAATTTTTGAGCAATTATTGTAAACATTTATTGTATGAACGTGAAAATACATGTCAATTTGTTTCATTCTTGTAAACTGCATCTTCAACATCATATTCCACTCGTGCCAAACAAATACTATAGCAACGCTTATTATGAGTGGTTGCGCTCTTCCAATACTATCACCCCTTAAATTTGGCAAAGGCGTATTTGCGGTAAAACCAGTCGATCAGCGGTGCAGTCGACGGTTCCGTGCCTTTCCCTCTTGAGTTGTCCGCTCAAGGGTACCTGTCTAATACCCCAATAGAAACCTTACTCCGTTTAAACTGTACATGCATCACGGTCAAACCTAGCCAAGTCAGTTATGTTGTCCACATAATGACTCATTAGGATAGCCTTGTCCAAAGTCCACCGGGTTTCCTTGAAACCCAAACGGACACCTCCATGTTTTGTGCATTTATTTGGAGAACTAAGTGCTTGCTATGCTAATTATTGGTTTAAATAGTCGAGTCTGGTGGGGTGAGGGCCTAACGCTTTGTTTTGCAAAAAATGAGGCACGAAGTCCCCAGATTTGGCATGGTAACCAACATTCATCCAAGACTGCTGAATTGGTGGAAAGACCTCCACTCCAGTGATCAGACGCTCGTCCGCAAGTACTTAGGGAATTTGCCTTCTCTTCTAGAAATTCAGCCTGACAACAGAATCATAGAGGTTACGACATTATTCTGGAATAGTGACAAGTCCGTGTTCCGCTTCGGGGAGCTTGAAATGACTCCTTTGCTCGAAGAAATAGGAGGTTTAGCTGGCATTCCTTGGAAGACTCCGGGTTTGCTTATGCCAGAGAACCGCAAAGGTAGGCGTTTCCTTAAGATGATGGGACTGAAGAAGAACCCATTTAACCTGTTTGAAAGACTCTTACATCCCATTCGACTATTTGTACGAGAGGTACGGCCATAGCAAGTCATACCGCACCTATTCAGATGAGTTCTCTATCACCTTATTGGGGCATGTCCACAGAAGGGTCTTCGTTTTTATGTTTTGCTTTTTGGGAATGATGGTGTTCCCTATGAAGAAGGCTAGGAACCACACCAGACTAGCCATGGTAACCAAGACTTTGATGGAAGGAATTGGCGGGCAGACTTTCAGCATAGTGCCCATGATCATTGCCGAGATATACCGCGCCTTAGACAACTATCAGCAAAAGGGCAGTCATTTTGAGGGTTGCAACTTATTACTTCAGCTCAGGCTCATGGAACACCTCCAAAAAGGGGAATACCGACAGGAGATCCTACGCAGAGACTGGGATGATCACATCGCCTTCCACCAGCCAAGGCATATGAATTATATGCCTAAAATGTTCGCTCAGCCAGAGGACGCCAGAGGATGGGTAGAATTATTTGAAAATATGAAAGAAGACCAGGTACAATGGATGGTCGAGTGGTTCCCCACGGATGAATTCATTGTTCGATTCCGAGACGCACCGCTTCTCATACTAATTGGTTTGAGAGGAACTTATCCTTACGTTCCTCTCCGAGCCATGAGGCAGGCCGGAAGAAAGCAAATCATACCAAGGGTCGACAAAATGAGTCACTTCAGGGCTGATTTCCAGGACGATGATAGCCCTCACAGGTGCCAAGCTCAGCACTTGCGGCACTGCAAACTCGTTTTGGGGAGAGAATCTATTGAGCCAGACAGGTATCACGCCGGTTGTGTGCCGCACTATTCGGGTTGGTTGGAAGACAATGGCATGGGTCAGCCCGGGTTCGTTCGAGGTCACAGAATTATCGACGAACACGCTGAAGCACGAGTTAAGTATTATCAACTGCGAAAGAGAATTCGAGAGTGTGAAGGTGAGCACCTGGAAATACAAGAAGCCCATCAGAAGTTGATCGAGGAGTGGAAAGATATGGATGTCAGCGCCAACTAGCGACTAGGGTATTTGGAGCGGGGTCTAGTGGAGCTGGAAGGGAAATTCATCAAGAGGATTGAAGACTGCCAAAACGCTGAAGGAAATGCAGGCGGACATTTGGCCCAAGCTTATTTGCTGCTAGGACTACGCGAGCTGGTGAAGTTGTTCAAGGGAGACGAAGATGCCAAATCTGGGGAAGGTCCCTCTGGGACCAAGTAGTTAGGAGTCCTTTTATTCTTTATTTTAAAGTAATAAGGCCAATGGCCAATAGTAACATTTTACTTTCTATTATTTAGAGTCGTTTTGGATTCGTCTTATTTTTATCAATAAAATGAGGCATTTAGCATTATAAGTTCTCCAAAACTATTTGACGCTAGGCCTACCTCGGGCACAACGAGGCACCAAAGTTAGGACGCGATTTATATTTTTGCACAATGTGTTTAAATACTGCAATATTTTTCATCATAACCCGCACTAACTTGTTACCTTTTGTTTTTCTTTTATTTTCTATTCCCCTCCCCAATGGTTAGTTCATGCATTCTGGCATCATCATCATACTCCACAAGATCCAAGGGCCCTCCACCTCCTCCTCCTCCGAGTCCTATCCGGAACAAGAACAAAGGCGGAATGGGAGATCCGAGCGCCAGAAAGGAAATTGAGGTTCCTCAGGGTACCCCGATTGCTAAGGAAACTGCTACCCAACTTGAGCAAAAATTATTAAAGTTCCAAGAAGAACTGGAGCAGGTTCGGAACTTGGCGAACCTGTCATTTTCTCTCACCGCTCCTGATGTCAACACCCAGAATCCAGCACCTAACCCACTCATACCCAACACTGCAACGCATGCCACACTCCGAACAACACTCCACTACTCATTCCCGAGCCACTGAACACCACAAATGACCATCTCCACAACACTCCTATTTACGTGGATATTGTACCCCATTATACCTAACAAATCTCAAGTGCACCTGAGTCTGATGACAAAGACTCCCTTATCAGGAACTTAGCAACAGAACTCAAGAAATTGACCAGCCGAGTTCAGGGCGTGGAAGGTAACAAAGGTATCGAGGGGTTAAATTATGAAGACCTCTGCATTCAGCCAGATGTTGAACTTCTGGAGGGGTCAAACTCCAAGTTTGAATGTTCGATGGAACAGGAGATCCCAGGGTCCACTTGAGGACATATTGCGCTAAGCTGGTCGGAGTCAGAAAGGATGAGAAGATCCGTATGAAGCTCTTCATGAGAAGTCTGAAGGGGGATGCTTTATCCTGGTACATCAGCCAAGACCCCAAGAAATGGACAAGCTGGGTAGGCATGGCCTCGGATTTCATGGATAGATTCCGATTCAATACAGAGAATGCACCGGATGTATTCTACATCCAGAATTTGAAGAAGAAATCTACCGAAACATTCCGCGAGTATGCTACTCGTTGGAGATCAGAAGCTGCAAAGGTCAGGCCGGACCTAGAAGAAGAACAGATGAACAGGTTCTTCGTCTGGGCTCAAGATCCCCAATATTACGAGAGGTTGATGCTAATCGAGGGTCAGAAGTTCTGCGATATCATCAAACTGGGAGAAAGAATCGAAGAAGGCATTAAGAATGGTATGGTTACTAATCTTGAAGCATTACAGGCCACCAATAAGGCTTTACAGTCCGGTGGCACGTCCGAGAAGAAAGATGTGAGTGCCGTAATGGTCGCACAAGGAGCCAAATCACCACTAAAATACCACACCTACCCATCACCTCCACTTACATATCAGCCTATCCCGAATTACCAAGCACCCGCACCCTCCTATCCAAATCCACCTCCCGTCTACCAATCATCTCCACCTCTCACATATCAACCCACCTCACCCAGATACTCTCAACCAGCACTTGTATACCAAGCTTATAATGCTCAACCCTCTCATTACCAATCACTTCCAACCCGTCAGAATTTCCCCAGACCTAGGCCAAATTTAGACCGCAGACCTCCCAGACAATACACAACCATCGCTGAACAAATTGATCAGCTGTACGAGAGACTTAAAACTGCTGGTTACGTCACCACTATCCCAGCCATAACTCTAGAGAATCCTTCCCAGTGGGTCAACCCTAATAAGACCTGTACGTACCATTCCGGCATGAAGGGACACACCCTCGACGAGTGTCGCTTATTGAAGGACAAGATTCAAACCTTGATCAACAATAAGGTCATCGTAGAAAAAGAGCCTGCTCCTAATGTTCGTGACAACCCTCTGCCTGACCACAAAGGTGGGAACATTCACATGATCGAGATCGAAAATGATTGGGACCCCAAAGGGTCGATAGGTTTGATTGCTGAAGGTGATGAACCAAAGAAACCAGCGGTTACACTTAGCCCAATTGTCGTGCAGAATCAGCCCTCCAGGGACGATGAAATAAACATGTCTATACCTCTCGAATTTGAAGCGCCTCCTTCCGCAAAGGCGCCCGGGCCAATTGAGGTTGAATTTGGAGTTCCAAAAGCACCTGCACCCTTTGAAGTTGCTGTGTTACCCCCAAGGATACCTATTCTTGTGGCAATGTCAGACATAACACCATTCCACTCAAATGCCATACCATGGGATTACACTGCCGAAGCTAGGAGGAAAGGAAAGACCAAGACAGGAGAAACAATTGATGCACAAGGAATGACCAGAACAGTGAGGATTTATACCCCAGAACACTTAGCTGGGTGCAGTAAGCAAGCCTCGGGACGGCCTATTGAAATTGGGCCCGACGATCTTTGGAGGAAAATACAAGCTAAGGAGTACTCGGTCGTTGAGCAATTAAACAAAACACCAGCACAGATCTCCATCCTAGCTCTTCTACAGAGCTCTGACGCTCACAAGAATGCCTTAATGAAGATACTGAGCGAAGCTTATGTGCCCAGCAACATAACTGGAGGCGAAATGGCAAATATGGTAGGACAAGTGCTGGAAAGCCATAAAATCACCTTCCACGAAGATGAGCTGCCACCGGAAGGACTGAGCCACAACAAGGCACTGCACATCACCGTGCAATGCGAGGATTATTTCATCACTAGAGTCCTGATCGATGGAGGATCCAGCCTCAACATCTGTCCGCAGATAACTCTCAGAATCTTGGGAAAAAACCTGCACGAAATCAAAGATGGGGCTATCAATGTCAAGGCCTTCGATGGGTCCCAAAGGGCTACTATTGGAGAAATCAGCCTATGTTTGCAAATGGGGCCAACATGGTTCGACGTCGACTTTCAAGTGATAGACGTCCCGGCATCCTACAACTTGCTGTTAGGACGGCCCTGGATCCACGCCGCTAGAGCCATAGCATCGACCCTGCACCAGGCAGTGAAATTCGAATGGAATCACCAGGAGGTGATTATTCATGGTGATGGTAGTAACCCCATATATAGTCACCAGACCATCCCAATAATTGGAGGCAGAAGGAGAATAGGCGGAGAAACATACCACCACATTGAAAGGGTCAACGCTGTAGACAAGGATAAGTGGTGGGATAACAAGATTGAAAGTATCCTGAAGTGGTGTGGGTACGAGCCTGGAAAGGGACTCGGCAAAAACCTCCAGGGGATCACTAAGCCCATCAAACTAAAGAAGCATGGTACTACATTTGGCTTAGGGTACGGTTATACTTGGGAAGAATTCTAGAACTGGTCGCCACCAAGGCGCGGCCCCTACTATCCATTGGAGCTTCCGATACCTAGCTTGGAGCAGACCTTCCAACCGGCAGATACTATATATGGGTCAGAAGAATATGAAGCATTGGCAGCCATGAAGAATCTGTTTCTGGAGGATGATGATATGGATTGCTGTGTTCTTTCCAAGGAGGAAGGGGAGGAAGGCCCTTCCATACAAGCGGTGAACCGAGGAGACCGCCTCAGCAATTGGTCAATTAGAATCGTCAAGGTCCGGAAAACTTCGGGGTAGCAAGGCTAAACAAGAGCACCATGCATCTCATTTTACTTTTTACTAGCTGATTTTTTTCCGCATTGTCTTTAATTTTGAAAAAAGCTCCGATGTTCCAAACAATCATGAATTTAATCAAAGCATTTCGGTTTATCATATATCTCGCTCTTATTATTTTCTCTATCATTTACTCTATTTTCACACAGCATTACTATTACTTACTTTGAGGATGAACCAATGATTGTGACTTGCAACGAAACAACACAGCAAAAGGATATAGATTCAGAAGAGGATGATATACCAGAAGAGGTCGTCAGAGAGGTTGAGAATTTTGAGAATAGACCTAAGTCTAACCTGGAAGAAACTGAGGTCGTTAATTTGGGAGATACAGAAAATTTCAAAGAAACTCGCATCAGTGTTCACCTGTCACCATCAGAAAAGGAAGAATACACAAAATTTTTAAAGGAATATGAGGACATATTCGCCTGGTCGTATGATGATATGACTGGTCTCAGCACGTCCATTGTAGCTCACAAACTGCCAACAGATCCAGCCTGTCTGCCGGTAAAACAGAAACTCAGGAAATTCAAACCCGACATGAGTTTGAAAATCAAAGAAGAGGTTACTAAGCAAGTCAAAGCTAAGGTTCTCAGAGTGGTAGAGTATCCGACACGGTTAGCCAACATCGTGCCAGTACCAAAGAAAGATGGGAAAGTTAGAGTTTGTGTCGACTACCGGGATCTTAACCGGGCCAGTCCCAAAGATGACTTCCCCTTGCCGAACATACACATTCTTATTGACAACTGCGCCAAGCATGAGTTGCAGTCCTTTGTTGATTGTTTCGCTGGATATCATCAGATATGGATGGATGAGGAAGATGCAGAGAAAACGGCTTTCATCACGCCGTGGGGAATGTATTGTTACAAAATGATGCCATTTGGGTTGAAGAATGCTGGCGCCACCTATATGAGAGCCATGACTACTATCTTTCACGACATGATACACAAGGAGATTGAAGTATATGTGGACGATGTCATCATCAAATCCAAGAAAGCCACTGATCATATGGAAGACCTGAGAAAGTTCTTCAACAGATTGAGGAAGTACAATCTGAAACTGAATCCCGCCAAGTGTGCATTCGGGGTTCCTGCTGGAAAGTTACTAGGTTTCATCGTGAGTCGTCGAGGAATAGAATTGGACCCATCAAAGGTCAAAGCCATTCAAGAATTGCCACCGCCAAAGAACAAGAAGGACGTAATGAGTTTCCCGGGGAGGCTCAACTATATCAGCCGGTTCATAGCTCAGTCCACAGTCATTTGTGAACCCATCTTTAAGATGTTGAAGAAAGACGCTGCTACTAAGTGGACTGACGATTGTCAGAAAGCCTTTGACAGAATAAAGGAATACCTGTCAACGCCGCCGGTCTTGGTTCCTCCCGAGCCAGGAAGACCTCTCTTGCTTNCGTACATGGTTCACCGGGTTCTAACCGGAGGAGCCCTTATTCTTGCAGAAATGGACGGAGAAGTTTGGCCAAAGCCAATCAATTCAGATGCAGTGAAACGATACTATGTGTAACCACTTATGATTTCTCATGATGATGTAGTTTGAACTACGCCTGACCTGATTCCCGTTTAAGAGGGGATACGTAGGCAGCCCTATAGGTTCGGTGACAATTTAATAAAAAATCCATTTTTCCTCCCTGCTATTGAAACTGGGACAGAATTTTGAGGAGGACCCTCAAAATTCCGAAGTTAGTTTTCAGCCATTCATCGCCAGGAATGTCACCTCAGTAAACTGGGGCAGAATTTTGAGGAGGACCCTCAAAATTCCGAAGTTGATTTTTTTTTAGCCGTTTAGTGCAGCCGTCAGAAGCGCCAGCCCAGTAAACTAGGGCAGAATTTTGAGGAGGACCCTCAAAATTCCGGAGCAAGAAAGGTTGCAATGTCTTGAACCACGTCGCAGTCATTGGTTCATCTAAAGAAAACTATTTTCTACTTACGTTATATTTACTAAATGATGCATAACTATTGTTCGAATTGCTGCTGTTTAGCAACGCTACCCCAATGATACGCAACGCCAGAAGCCAGGGGAAAACGAACTAGCCTTTACCCCTTACAAAACTCACGATTTTTCTTTGGATGCAGGCACCAGACTAACAATATCGTCAGGTATATTTATGCACGCATACTTTCTCAAGAACGCAACCTCTCATAATCATCACTTGTTCGTAATTGCTATCCATACACAACCTCCCCAGCAGTCACGATATCAGCTATCAGCTAAGAAGTCTCACTACTACTCGTCCTTTTACATTCTCGCATTGCATAAGGCTACCTTTCTGCCTTTCGAGACTAAGCACTGTCTCCATCCTGCATTATCTGCATTGCATAAGGCTACCTTTCTGCCTTTCGAGACTAAGCACTGTCTCCATCCTGCATTTTCTTGCATTGCATAAGGCTACCTTTCTGCCTTTCGAGACTAAGCACTGTCTCCATCTGCATTATCTGCACTGCATAAGGCTACCTTTCTGCCTTTCGAGACTAAGCACTGTCTCCATCCTGCATTTTCTTGCATTGCATAAGGCTACCTTTCTGCCTTTCGAGACTAAGCGTTGTCTCCATCTGCATGGCTGAAATATCGCCACCTCTATTTGCATCGGCTGAAATACCGCCATCTTCATACAAATCTTGCATGGCTAAAACACCGCCAATTTTTGTTTAAATCCCTATCGGCTGAAACGTCGCCATTTATAATCACCCTTCTTTATCGGTTGAAGTATCGCCAACTTTATTTAATTCTCGGTATCGGCTGAAATAACGCCATTTACGTTTCTACATCAACTAAAACGTCGCTGCTTTATTTAAATTTTTTTTTGTCGGCTGAGATATCGCCATTTACATTTTGCTACATCGGCTGAAACATCGCCTGTTTATTTTTAACTTCTGTCGGCTGAAATATCGCCATTTACACTTTTTACATCAGCTGAAACATCGCTGTTTTATTTAAATTTCTGTCGGCTGAAATATCGCCATTTACATTTTTCTGCACCGGCTGAAATACCGCCATATCTTGCATTTCATGGGCTAAAATACCGCCAAATCTTGCATTTCATGGGCTCAAACATCGCCAAACTGTCCGAGGGCGTCATTGTTCGGAGGCATCATCTTCATAGCCCGAGAACACCATGCCATGGACCGAGGACCCGCTTTATATCCTGCACATCATTATTCAAAGGCATCACGGTTCGGAGGCATCATTACGAGAACATCATTTCATAGCCTGCGAATCCTTTAATTTTGCGCTTCATGGCCCAGGACATCATGGTCCGAGGACGTCATCCTAACCGTCCAAAGACAGCATTCATGGTCCAATGGGAACTTGCATCACATTTAAGTTTATGCACGATATACGCCCGTATTGCTCACTTACAGGTACACCGGCCAGCAACGGCCGCCTCAGCAGGAGCGATCCCGCTCCGGTTCCCGCAGCCGATCAAACTTGAAATACTTCTTGCCACCCTAAACATCGTGTCTGTCTCTTTCGAATCTCCATCGGCATGTTCCGTCAATGGTTCCTGAACTACATACGGCCTGATTCCTGTAAACCAAGGATATGTAGGCAGCTCAGAAACCAGAGCTCGGTCAAATTCTTCTCAAATTGACGCTTCCGGTCAAAATTGGCCATCATATCTTTACCCGACAACTCTTTCATCCTTCCCGGGTAAAGAGGGGCAGCTGTTGATACCCAATTTTTCCCTAAGTTTTACACCCAAAATATTTCCAGAATAGCATATATGTGCATATATAAGCACACCCAAGAGTTTCGGTACTTTTCCAAATTTGTAATGATTTTTAAACCAATTTATTGCCTATTTTAATACAACAAAATCCAGTATTCATTTCCAAAATTATCATTTTTTGGTGAATAACTTATTTCATTCTCATATTTACAGCAAAATATAATTAAGGTGATTTTTGGCACATTTTTACGAATTTATTTGGTATTTTTAAAGCTAAATTGCATATAATTGCAATCATAGCCTATTTTACGATTAATAGTATTTTATAATTGTAAAATTAGTTCCAGTATTTTTCAATTAATATTTATGAATTATTAAGGGGTTCATTGCTTTTGATTTTATCCCAGAGTAATTTTCACTATTTTTATAAAATTAAACAAAGGAAAATTGGCTATTTAAATACTAGCCCCATCTATTTCAATTTTAGCCTCAAATTAGGTCCAATCTCAGCCCCAAATTCCCAACCCATTTCCGTTTAAACCTAACCCGCGACCCAATTCCAGATAACCCGACCCAGACCCTTTTTTTTATCCTGGCCGTTGATCTTTGAGATCAACGGCCCCTATTCGTCCCTTCCTTTTTTAATCCACACGACTACCCTAATTCCCTCATTTCTCCTAACCCGCCGCCCTCGAATCCCCTCTCCTTTCTGATTCACTCTAAGACCTAAACCTAACCCTAGCCGCCTCCCTCCGGTTACCACCCAAAATCGCCTGAATCCATGGCTTCCAAAGCCATTGAAGGCCTGTACCTGCCTCCAATGGCTCCTGCATGCCTGTTGATTGAAGAATCGAGGCCAGACCTAGAGGGTCTTCACTCAGATCTTCACCTATTCGATGATCCCGGCCATCTCCGGCTTTGCTCCGGTGGCTCTTGGTCTTTTGAGCCTGATTGTGATATTCTCTGGCTTAGATCGTGACTTTTCCAGGCTTTCTCGCTTCTAGGGTTCTTCTGAAACCCTAGCCTTTCGAGGTTCTCCTGATTCCTCTAGATCTGTTCTAGATCTATGTTTATTTTAAGGTTTTCAAATGATTTCTCAAAGTTTCTTTCAAAAGTTTGCTTTCAAACCTTTCATCTTCTCCGACTTAGGGTTTCTCTGATTTTACATGCTCTACTGTGATTCTTATGTGTTTTCTTCTGCTGTGTTTCTTCTACCTTGCTCTTATGACTTCCCCTACCGTATTTTGCACGATTTTTCTTTTATTATGTTTTCATGAAGTTTTCTGGGAAATACATGTTTAAGGTCTCAGTCCCTTTGAGTTTTCTGAACTTATTTCGTTAGTATTCTTTTGCCTGACTTGCTTGTTTTCGTCTCTAGACTCGATTAATGGTAAAAACCCTAGAATTTGGGGGTTTCATTCGAGTTTGAGGCCACTTGTTACGTGCTTTGTGTGCTTCTCATCTCTAAACTTGCTTGGTTTCAAAACCCTAATCTCTGAGTTCCTGAAGTTGTTTCATCTTTGTTTCAACTTTGTTTCTCCATGTGGTTCTGACTTTTTGCTAAAATCTATAAGACCCTGTTTACTTGACTCTTTAGCATGCTTCTGATTAGCCTATACGACTATAATGTTTCGCTAGCATTATTGTTTCTCTTTGTCATGATTTAACCTCACACGCCCAATGTTGTGCATTCTTTATATACACTGGTTGTCCCTCTAGAATTTTGGGACTGATTTCAGACTTCCTTGTATAAGCATGATTGATTCTTTCCTTGTTTTATTTGAAAACTCTTTTTAACCTTTTGATTCCCTTATTTCTGACTTGGTTCATTAGTGATTTTGAATCCCTGATTCCCTGATTTACTATGTACTAATTGATTTACTTTGTTTTTGCCTTATTTACTTAACCGTGTGTTTCAAATTTTCTTTCCTTAATTAAAACCCCTATGTATTTACCCCTTATTTGTATGCTATGCACAATATGTTTACTTGATCTCCTTCCTTAAATAATTTCTGCCCTTTACCGTTCAAATTTGAACTCCTCAATCAAAGGATTTTCTGCTACTGATTGATTCTAATTGATACATGATTATTTTCTTACCTTTGTTCCCTGCCTGATTTCAAACTATAAATACCTGCTCCTTTCTTAACACACACACGACCAACACTCGAGTCTTTTTTCTGAACTCAGACTCACACTCATAAGTATACTCTTGCTATTTGTATTGTGGCCTGTTACAAGATTTCTGCTCTCTTTGCTTTCTGAAACTGGTATGTCCTAGTTTTANNNTGTCCTTTGTAGGAGAAGATATTGCAGAATCCTACGAGGGTTGGAGGTTGTTTTTCGACGGAGCTGCAAATTTCAAAGGAGTTGGCATAGGATCAGTCCTAGTATCAGAAACCGGCCAGCACTACCCGGTATCTGCCAAGATCAGATTCCCTGCACCAACAACATGTCCGAATATGAAGCCTGCATCCTGGGGCTCAAGATGGCCATTGACATGAACATTCAGGAGCTTCTAGTGATCGGGGATTCAGACTTGCTCATACATCCGGTTCGAAAAGAATGGGCCACCAAGAACTCCACGATACTCCCCTACTTGCATCACTACAGGAGTTAAGTAAAAGATTCACAAAAATGGAATTTCAACATGTCCCCAGGGTCCAAAATGAGTTCGCTGACGCACTAGCTACTTTATCATCCATGATGCAGCATCCAGACACAAATTTCGTTGATCCCATCCCAGTAAAGATCTGTGATCACCCAGCTTATTGTTGAGGAAGAAGCGGACGGAAAACCATGGTTCCACAACATCAAGGAGTACTTGACAACAGGAGAATATCCAGAACTTGCCAACGCCACTCAGAAGCGCACACTTCGGAGATTATCCAACAACTTCTTTCACAGTGGGGGAATCCTGTATAGGAGGACTCCCGATTTGGGTTTACTAAGGTGTGTCGAAGCAAAAGAAGCATCCAAACTATTGGACGAAGTGCACGCAGGGACCTGCGGGCCGCACATGAATGGCTTTGTCCTAGCAAAGAAGATACTCCGAGTAGGATATTTTTGGATGACTATGGAAACAGACTGTATCCAGTATGTTCGCAAATGCCATCGCTGTCAGATACATGCAGACATGATAAAGGTGCCTCCAAACGAGCTTACTGCAACAAGCTCACCGTGGCCATTTGCCGCCTGGGGAATGGATGTTATTGGACCTATTGAGCCTGCCGCATCAAACGGGCACAGGTTTATCCTGGTGGCAATTGATTATTTTACCAAATGGGTTGAAGCAGCGTCATACAGGGCAGTGACTAAGAAAGTTGTGGCAGATTTCGTCCGTGACCGTATTGTTTGCCGATTCGGGATTCCAGAATCAATCATCACTGATAATGGTTCCAATCTCAACAGCGACTTGATGAAAGCCATGTGCGAGTCATTCAAGATCAAACACAAGAATTCTACAGCCTACAGGCCTCAGATGAATGGAGCTGTAGAGGCAGCCAACAAGAATATCAAGAAGATATTAAGGAAGATGGTCGAAAGTCACAAACAATGGCATGAGAAATTATCATTCGCCCTACTGGGATACCGCACCACGGTCCGCACATCGACCGGAGCAACTCCCTACATGCTGGTTTATGGTACAGAGGCGGTCATCCCCGCCGAGGTAGAGATTCCCTCTTTGAGGATCATACAAGAAGCAGAGTTGGACGACGCAGAATGGGTAAAAGGTCGCTACGAGCAGTTAGCCCTTATAGATGGGAAAAGGATGAATGCAGTTTGCCACGGTCAGTTGTATCAGAACAGAATGTCCAGAGCCTTCAACAAAAGAGTTAAGCCAAGGAAGTTTACACCGGGGCAGCTGGTGTTGAAGAAAATATTCCCACATCAAGATGAAGCCAAGGGGAAATTCTCTCCCAACTGGCAAGGTCCGTACATGGTTCACCGGGTTCTAACCGGAGGAGCCCTTATTCTTGCAGAAATGGACGGAGAAGTTTGGCCAAAGCCAATCAATTCAGATGCAGTGAAACGATACTATGTGTAACCACTTATGATTTCTTATGATGATGTAGTTTGAACTACGCCTGACCTGATTCCCGTTTAAGAGGGGATACGTAGGCAGCCCTATGGGTTCGGTCACAATTTAATAAAAATTCCATTTTTCCTCCCTGCTATTGGAACTGGGGCAGAATTTTGAGGAGGACCCTCAAAATTCCGAAGTTAGTTTTCAGCCATTCATCGCCAGGAATGTCACCTCAGTAAACTGGGGCAGAATTTTGAGGAGGACCCTCAAAATTCCGAAGTTGATTTTTTTTAGCCGTTCAGCGCAGCCGTCAGAAGCGCCAGCCCAGTAAACTGGGGCAGAATTTTGAGGAGGACCCTCAAAATTCCGGAGCAAGAAAGGTTGCAATGTCTTGAACCACGTCGCAGTCGTTGGTTCATCTAAAGAAAACTATTTTCTACTTACGTTATATTTACTAAATCATGCATAACTATTGTTCGAATTGCTGTTGTTTAGCAACGCTACCCCAATGATACGCAACGCCGGAAGCCAGGGGAAAACGAACTAGCCTTTCCCCCTTACAAAACTCACGATTTTTCTTTGGATGCAGGCACCAGACTAACAATATTGTCAGGTATATTTATGCACGCATACTTTCTCAAGAACGCAACCTCTCAGAATTATCACTCGTTCGTAATTGCTATCCAAACACAACCTCCCCAGCAGTCACGATATCAGCTATCAGCTAAGAAGTCTCACTACTACCCGTCTTTTTACATTCTCGCATTGCATAAGGCTACCTTTCTGCCTTTGGAGACTAAGCACTATCTCCATCTGCATTATCTGCATTGCATAAGGCTACCTTTCTGCCTTTCGAGACTCAGCACTGTCTCCATCTGCATTATCTGCATTGCATAAGGCTACCTTTCTGCCTTTCGAGACTAAGTACTGTCTCCATCTGCATTATCCGCATTGCATAAGGCTATCTTTCTGCCTTTCGAGACTAAGCGTTGTCTCCATCCTGCATTTTCTTGCATTGCATAAGGCTACCTTTCTGCCTTTCGAGACTAAGCACTGTCTCCATCTGCATTATCCGCATTACGTAAGGCTACCTTTCTGCCTTTCGAGACTAAGCGTTGTCTCCATCCTGCATTATCTGCACTGCATAAGGCTACCTTTCTGCCTTTCGAGACTAAGCACTGTCTCCATCCTGCATTTTCTTGCATTGCATAAGGCTACTTTTCTGCCTTTCGAGAATAAGCGCTGTCTCCATCTGCATGGCTGAAATATCGCCACCTCTATTCGCATCGGCTGAAATACCGCCATCTTCATACAAATCTTGCATGGCTAAAACACCGCCAATTTTTGTTTAAATCCCTAATGGCTGAAACGTCGCCATTTATAATCACCCTTCTTTATCGGTCGAAGTATCGCCAAACTTTATTTAATTCTCGGCATCGTCTGAAATAACGCCATATACGTTTCTATATAAACTAAAACATCGCTGCTTTATTTAAATTTTTTGTCGACTAAGATATCGCTATTTACATTTTGCTACATCGGCTGAAACATCGCCTGCTTATATTTAACTTCTATCGGCTGAAATATTGCCATTTACATTGTTTACATCAGCTGAAAAATCGCTATTTTATTTAAGTTTCTGTCGGCTGAAATATCGCCATTTACATTTTTCTGCACCGGCTGAAATACCGCCAAATCTTGCATTTCATGGGCTGAAATACCGCCAAATCTTACATTCCATGGGCTGAAACACCGCCAAACTGTCCGAGGGCGTCATTGTTCGGAGGCATCATCTTCATAGCCCGAGAACACCATGCCAAGGCCCGTGGACCCGCTTTATATCCTGCACATCATTATTCAAAGGCATCATGGTTCGAGGCATCATTATCATAGCCCGAGAACATCATTTCATAGCCTGCGAATCCTTTAATTTTGCGCTTCATGGCCCAGGACATCATGGTCTGAGGACGTCATCCTAACCGTCCAAAGACAGCATTCATGGTCTAATGGGAACTTGCATCACGATTAAGTTAATGCACGATATACGCCCGTATTGCTCACTTGCAGGTACACCGGCCAGCAACGGTCGCCTCAGCAGGAGCGATCCCGCTCCGGTTCCCGCAGCCGATCAAACTCCAAATACCTCTTGCCACCTAAACATCGTGTCTGTCTCTTTTGAATCTCCATCGGCATGTTCTGCCAATAGTTCCTGAACTACATACGGCCTGATTCCTGTAAAACCAGGGATATGTAGGCAGCTCGGAAACCATAGCTCGGTCAAATTCTTTTCAAATTGCCGCTTCCGGTCAAAATTGGCCATCATATCTTTACCCGACAACTCTTCCATCCTTCCCGGGTAAAGAGGGGCAGTTGTTGATACCCAATTTTTCCCTAGTAATTTTGTACTCAAAATACTTCCAAAATAGCATATATGTGCATATATAAGCACACCCAAGAGTTCTGGCATTTTTAATGATTTTTTAAACCAATTCATTACCTATTTTAATACAACAAAATCCAATAATTATTTCCAAAATTATCATTTTGGCGAATAATTCATTTTTATTCTCATATTTGCACCAAAATATAATTAAGGTAATTTTTGCATATTTTTACAAATTTATCTGGTATTTTTAAAGCTAATTTGCATATAATTGCAATTATAGCCTGTTCTGTGATTAATAGCATTTCATAATTACAAAATTAGTTCCAGCATTTTTAAGTTAATATTTATGTAATATTTGTTTACTTAGTATTTTTGAAATTTATTTTTAAAAACCATCATTCCTATTTTTATAAAATAAAACAGGGGAAAAGTGGCTATTTCAAATCTGGCCTCAATTTCATTTCAATTACAGCCCAATTTGCACCCCAATTCAACCCAATCCCAACCCCAAATCAATTTAAACTCGATTACTTGATCCAATCGCCCAAACCCGCCCGTTTTCTTTTTAAAATCTGAGCCATTGATCATTTTGATCAACGGCCCAGATCTCTTCTTTCCTTTTTAACTCCAAACGACCCCTAAGCCCTACCCCATTCTTTTAGAAGCGCCACCTCTAACTCCTCTCTTCTCTCAAACGCTCTCGAGCTCTCTCGAAACCCTAATCGCTCTCTGCCACCTCCAACCCCAAATCCACCGGAATCTATGGCTGTTCTAACCACGGACGACCTATTCTCACCCCCTACTGCTCTCACGTGCTTGATACCTGAAGGTTCGAGGCCAGACCTCGAAGGTACTCGCTCAGACCTTCATCGATTCGAAGATCCCGGCCATCTCCTGCTTTGCTCCGGTGGCTCTTGGTCTTTTGAGCCTGATTGTGATATTCTCTAGCTTAGATCGTGACTTTTCCAGGCTTTCTCGCTTCTAGGGTTCTTCTGAAACCCTGGCCTTTCGAGGTTCTCCTGATTCCTCTAGATCTGTTCTAGATCTATGTTTATTTTAAGGTTTTCAAACGATTTCTCAAAGTTCCTTTCAAAAGTTTGCTTTCAAACCTTTCATCTTCTCCGATTTACGGTTTCTCTGATTTTACATGCTCTACTGTGATTCTTATGTGTTTTCTTCTGCTGTGTTTTCTTCTATCTTTCTCTTATGACTTCCCCTACTGTATTTTGCACGATTTTTCTTTTATTATGTTTTCATGAAGTTTTCTGGGAAATACATGTTTAAGGTCTCAGTCCCTTTGAGTTTTCTGAACTTATTTTGTTAGTATTCTTTTGCCTAACTTGCTTGTTTTCGTCACTAGACTCGATTAATGGTAAAAACCCTAGAATTTGGGGGTTTCATTCGAGTTTGAGGCCACTTGTTACATGCTTTGTGTGCTTCTCATGTCTAAACTTGCTTGGTTTCAAAACCCTAATCTCTGAGTTCCTGAAGTTGTTTCATCTTTGTTTCAACTTTGTTTCTCCATATGGTTCTGACTTTTTGCTAAAATCTATGAGACCCTGTTTACTTGACTCTTTAGCATTTTTCTGATTAGCCTATACGACTATCATGTTTCGCTAGCATTATTGTTTCTCTTTGTCATGATTTAACCTCACACGCCCTATGTTGTGCATTCTTTATATACACTGGTTGTCCCTCTAGAATTTTGGGACTGATTTCAGACTTCCTTGTGTAAGCATGATTGATTCTTTCCTTGTTTTATTTGAAAACTTTCTTTAACCTTTCGATTCCCTTATTTCTAACTTGGTTCATTAGTAATTTTGAATCCTTGATTCCCTGATTTACTATGTACTAATTGATTTACTTTGTTTTTGCCTTATTTACTTAACCGTGTGTTTCGAATTTTCTTTCCTTAATTAAAACCCCTATGTATTTACCCCTTATTTGCATGCTACGCACAATATGTTTACTTGATCTCCTTCCTTAAATAATTTCTGCCCTTCACCGTTCAAATTTGAACTCCTCAATCTAAGGATTTTCTGCTACTGATTGATTCTAATTGATACATGATTATTTTCTTACCTTTGTTCCCTGCCTGATTTCAAACTATAAATACCTGCTCCTTTCTTAACACACACATGACCAACACTCGGGTCTGTTTTTTTTAACTAAGACTCACACTCATAAGTATACTCTTGCTATTTGTATTGTGGCCTGTTACAAGATTTCTGCTCTCTTTGCTTTCTGGAACTGGTATGTCCTAGTTTTAATTCTAGCCCCAACCCCAATGTGTTTACTTACCAGTTCTTATGTCCATGTTCACTTTAATGTCTGAAGTATTTAATCTTTGTGTAATGTGTTCTGCCCATTTCTTGTAATGAACCCCATTCCTATATCCTCTTATGTGTTTTGAGCTATGGTTCAAAAACATGGCAATATAGCTGAAGTTATTGTCCATGGACATGAACTGGACCCTTTGGGTCCTAAGTTCTTTCAATTTCCCATCCTCATTCCCTTGTTATGTGTGTTGAGTTAAAGTTTTGGCCTGACGGTATTCTAATTACTGCCCAGGCCATGGCTTGACCTTCAATAGGACCTTACTCTCCAATGTTTGGCCAACAGGTTTGGTTAGGGGTGTGCCAGCCTACCTCATGGTTAGGTATGACCACCAGCCTGCCCTGTCATTCCTCCCCCCCACCCCCCCCCCTCTGCTGCACTTGCACTCATTCTTAGAACTTAAGTTCTACCCCTCTCTTGTGAGCCTTGCCTTAGGACCCCTAAGCTCCCTCTGAACTTGGACATTTGAGGGTTGGCTCTTCCACACTGACATTCTGATTAATATCTTGGGTGTAAGCACTGCCTGGGGTTCCTGAAACTCCTTGGATCTCTGAAACACCCTAGATAAGAGAAGGCCTTGGAAATCTGGATCTCGAAAGTGGCTCAATCTCATATTATTAGACACTAAGTCTAAATTAGGCTGCTCGGATGTAGCTGATAGCTTCTGATGTACTTTTAATTTCAGTCTTGTTCTACTGGTCTGTAATGATTGTATAAACTCACGGGGATTCAATAAAGAAAAGGGGGAGGGGGTTTATTTTTTATGCACTAAGGGTAGAAAATATGCCAATAGGGATTTATTTCTGATTTGTGCAACTTCACACGTAGAAAACATGTCTATAGGATTTAACATTTGATTTCTGCAACTAAGCATATAGACATCCTGCCTATAGGGTTTGCTTCTGAATTTCTGCACTTTCATATATACAAATCATGTTTACCAGTTTATGCATCTGCATATAGAAATCATGCCTATAAGATTTCTGCACTTTCATATATAGAAATCATGCTCATAGGAATTCTGCACTGTCATATGTAGAAACCATACCTATAAGAATTCTGTATATCATACAGATATCCTGCTCATAAGAATTCTACATGTAGATACCATGCCTATAGGGGTTTGCATCTCTGCATATAATAGCATCATTAGGCAAACTGATAGGTTTAATAATAAACTGGCATATGTAGATATCTTGGTTTACAAGGCTTTCATTAGTATTAAAAAAGGTATCACGTATAGAAAGATGCCTATAGGGATTTCGAAACCAAAAATTGTCTCACTTATTCAAAACAGTGTTGATTTTACTAAAACAAACGACTTTTCTTTACTAAACCTACTCGCACGAACTCTGGTAAACATTTACCCAACCGATCTGCATTCTGGAACTCGTTTAGTTATTAAACCACGTACCCTTTTCTGAAACTTTTTGTTACTCTGAAATATTCTTTTAAAATCAGCTTGTGTTTTAAAATCAGTAGTTCTATCCAACACATAGACAAAAAAGGGTTTGACTAATCAACTGGATCAGTCTTAGACAACTGCATTCGAGTAAGGACTTCCTATCTAAAAATATGTGTTGAATTAGTCCGCTCATCGCTTTAATTTAATTTAAGATTAAACCAGTACGTGCAAGACATGCTAAACTCTATGGCTTTATCTGATTTTAGGAGGCTTATGTGAGCCCTACTTGCTTATTTGCTTTCCCCTTTACTTGCATTATGTGTTTTGATTGACGCCTTAGTATTTTGTCCTTTGAAAACTCTCCAAAAGGCCCCAAACCCCTCTCCCATTAGGACTAGTTAGTCCAAATGCCTCCGGGACTGATTGGATTGGGACGTGTACTAGCATGCAATATGTAACGAGACATTCCGCGCATTAATACCTTAATGGGATGGGAAGGGTAGATACGGATATGTTGACCACGCGATAACACCATGTGTATAAACGGTTACCGGGTGTTGTGTGGGGTGATCCATATTATTTATAAACCTAGGACCCCCTTTCCCTTTACTTGTTTATTATTATTTTTAGAATTGTTTAAACCATTTCCTCAAAATTTCTGCTTTCTTTATTTTTCTCCAAATTTTCAATTCACTTGCAACATTATGTGTCAATCCCCTTCTATTTGAGACCTCTATTTGTTTACTTCTTGTTTGCACTTAAAGTCACAATTATAACATGGGCGGGAACCACACTAGTGGATCTTGAGGGGTGCCTAACACCTTCTCCTCGAGATAATTTCTAGCCCTTACCCGAACTCAGGTTCATCATCTCAAATTCTTCCTTGAAGTGTCCTAATGCACTATAATCATTAGGTGGCGACTCTTCAATTCCAAAACCCAATTCCCAAACGGGAATAGAGTTGTCTTTTCCAAAAATGTCGTAAACCCAAATTCTTCGGAAAAAGGGGGCGTCGACAACCGCAGACCACCCAAATAATACACGGCCATCGCTGAACCCATCGACCAGCTATATGAAAGGTTGAAGGCTGTTGGTTACGTCTCTCTCATCCCTGTTGTGGCCACGGAGAACTCATCCCAATGGGTTAACCCAAATAAGACTTGTGCGTACCATTCTGGTATGAAAGGGCACACCATTGACGAATGCCGCACATTGAAGGACAAAATCTAGACTTTGATTGACAACAAGATCATCAAGGCAAAGGAGGCTACACCTAATGTTTGCAATAACCCCCTACCAGATCACAGGGGTGAAGGTGTCAATGTGATAGAGATGGATGAAGAATGGGATCCGGAGGGATCAATCGGACTCATCAAAGAGGGTGACGACCCCAAGAAACCCGCAGTCACTCTCAACCCCATTATACTGCAGGTACAGCCGCCAGTAGAGGTCAAGGTAACTGCATCAATCCCATTTGAAGTTGAGGTAACACCCCCTGCAGTTGCACCTATTTCGTTTGGGGTGAAAGTAGCCACACCATTTACAGTGACAGTATCGACCACACCACCTTTCACCACCGAGGTTGTACCATGAGATTATGTGGCCGAAGCTAGAAGAAAAGGAAAAAACAAGATGGGGGAATCTGGTGCTGCAAAAGGGATGACTAGGACTGGAAGGGTCTATACACCCGAGCATTTGGGAGAGTCCAGCAAACAGGCCTCTAACAGACATCCCGTTATTGAAACAGGTCCAGATGACCTCTGGAGGAAAGTACAAGCAAGGGAGTATTCAGTCATCGATCATCTGAACAAGACTCCCGCTCAAATATCTATCCTGTCACTGCTACAGAATTCAGAAGCACACAAGAACGCTCTGATGAAAGCACTGAATGAAGCATATGTTCCCAATAACATCACAAGCGGAGAGATGGCTAACATGGTGGGACAGGAATTAGAAAGTCACAAAATCACCTTCCACGAGGATGAGTTGCCGCCTGAGGGTCTAAATCACAATAGGGCACTGCGTATCACAGTGGAATGCGAAGACTACTCCATTACCAGGGTCATGATTGATGGAGGATCCAGTCTCAATATTTGCCCATTAGCAACACTGAAGAGATTGGTCAAAGGCCTATACGAGATACGAGAAGGGACCATGAACGTAAAGGCATTTGTTGGGTCTTAAAAGGAAACCATCGGGGAAATTCAACTCTGTCTGCAAATGGGCCTACGTGGTTTAATGTCGAGTTTCAGGTGCTGGACATATCTGCATCCTACAATCTGATGTATAGATACACGCCGTTAGGGCTATGGCATCAACATTGCATCAGGCAGTAAAGTTTGAGTGGAACCATCGGGAGGTAATTATCCATGGAGATGGGAGCAACCCCATTTACACGCGTCAGACTATTCTGGTGGTCGAGAATAGGAGAAAGCTAGGTGGAGAAACTTATCATCATATCGAGTGGGTCATTGCAATCGACAAAGATAAGTGGTGGGATAGCAAGATAGCAAGAATGAAGAACTGGGGAGGGTATGAGCCTCGCAAGGGTCTTGGTAAAAATCTTCAGGGTATCACCAAGACAATACAGCCAAAGCGCCATGGTACCACTTTTGGGCTGGGATATCAATACACCTGGCAAGAATACAATGAATGGTCACTACCATGGCGAGGTCCGTACTATCCATTGGAGCAGCCTATAATGCACTTGAGTCAGACCTTCCAACAGGCCGACATCATATGGGGATCAGAGGAGGAAGAAGCATTGGCAGCCTTAAGGAACCTGTTCTTGGAGGATGAGGACATGGACTGTTGTGTGATTGTTGAGAAGGAGGAGGAGGAGGAGGAAGGCCCTACCATCCGGGCTGTGGAGAAAGGATCATTCCTCAAGAATTGGACGGTCAGACCATCCAGGGCCCGACGAGTCCCGGGGTAGCAAGGCTGAACAATATTGTTTTGTTTATTTTCTAAGACAAATGATTTCCCTTTTTGCCATTTTGTTTTAAATAATATTTCCAATGTTCCGAAAACATTTTTTAAATTATTGAAAATCGCTTTTATGCTTCAACGAATCAATATTTATTATTACAATTTTTCTCTCATATCTTTATCTGTACAGCATTACTATTTCCTGTCTCGATGAACCGGCAACTATGACATGTAATGAGACGACGCAACAAAAGGATAGTGATTCGGAAGATGAAGATGTCATACCCGAGGAAATTTTCAGAGAACTAGAAGACTTTGAGAACAAGCCCAAGTCCAATCTGGATAAAACAGAAATAATCAACTTGGGAGACTCCGAAACTATCAAGGAAACCCGTATCAGCATCCACCTGTCGCCATCAGAAAAAGAAGAGTACACACAGTTCTTGAAAGAGTATGAGGACATCTTTGCATGGTCATACGATGATATGACCGGGTTAAGTATATCCATTGTGGCTGACAAGTTGCCCATAAACCCAGCATGTCCACCAGTAAAACAGAAACTCAGGAAGTTCAAGCCTGACATGAGTCTAAAAATCAAGGAGGAGGTTACTAAGCAAATCAAGGCCAAGGTCCTCCGGGTGGTTGAATACCCAACTTGGCTAGCCAACGTCGTGCCAGTTCCAAAGAAGGATGGGAAGGTCAGGGTCTGCGTTGATTATCGGGATCTCAATAGGGCTAGCCCAAAGGATGATTTCCCGCTTCCAAACATACACATCCTAATCGACAATTGTGCCAAGCATGAGCTCCAGTCGTTTGTGGATTGTTTTGCCGACTACCATCAGATCTGGATGGACAAAAAAGACGCTGAGAAAATGGCTTTCATTACACCATGGGGAGTATATTGTTATAAGATGATGAAATTTGGTCTAAGGAACGCTGGGGCCACCTACATGAGGGCTACCATTTTTCATGACATGATACATAAGGAGATCGAAGTATATGTGGATGACATCATCATCAAATACAAGATAGCCACAGATCATATAGCCTATTTGAGGAAGTTTTTCAACAGACTGCGGAGATACAACCTAAAATTAAACCCCGCAAAATGTGTAATTGGGGTTCCTGCCGGAAAGTTACTGAAGACAAAGGGAAATTATCTCCCAACTGGCAAGGCCCTCACATGGTTCACAGGGTTTTGACAGGAGGAGCCCTCATACTTACAGAAATGGACGGAGAAGTTTGGACAAAACCGATCAACTCAGTTGCGGTCAAACGATATTATGTGTAATTATTTATGTTTTCACAAAATGATGTAAATTGAACTACGCTTGACCTGATTCCCATTTAAGAGGGGATAATAGGAAGCCCTGTGGGTTCGGCCATATCATAATAAAAATTTCATTCCCCCCCTCCCCCCAGAACTAGAATCTAGGGCAGAATATTGAGGAGGACCCTCAAAATGCTGGAGCAAGTCCAGCCAACACCATCATAGTCAGAAATCAATCAGAAACTAGGGCAGAAATTTGAGGAGGACCCTCAAAATTCCGAAGCAATTTCAGTTGATCGCAACATGTGCAGCAGTCAGACGTGTCCGTCTAACTGGGGTAGAATTTTGAGGAGGACCCTCAAAATTCTATAAGCAGGAGAGGTTGCAATGTCTCGGATCGTGTCACAGTCAATGGTTCATCTAACCAACATATTTTTATTACGTCTTTGAAACTATGCATGCTTGCTTGCAAAATAACTCTATTTAGCTAACGCTACCCCCAATGATTGAACAGGACCTTCGGACCAAGCAAAGCAAGCCAAGCAAGCCGACGGAGGCACGAACCAACCTCCCTTTTATAGAACTCACGATCTTTCTTTGGATGCGGGAGCGAATGACACATAGGCTTCCAAGTCACAATCTTCGTAACAACCATGATACCGAAATCTATTATTAGCTAAGAAAACTCTGCTATCACCTGCTATTTTATTTTTGCATGGGACTAAGCCCTGTCCTAAATCCTGCATGAGACTAAGCTCTATCTCCAGTTGCATGAGGCTAAGCTCTGCCTCCATACCTGCATGAGACTAAGCCCTGCCTCCATCTTGCATAAGACTAAGCTATGCCTACCACTTGCATAGGACTAAGCCCTATCCCAAATCCTGCATGAGACAAAGCTCTGTCTCCATCTGCATGAGGCTAAGCCCTGCCTCCATACCTGCAAGAGGCTAAGCCCTGCCTCCATATTTGCATAAGGCTAAGCATTGCCTTCATCTGCATGGGACTAAGCCTGTCCCGCATCCTGCATGAGACTAAGATCTGTCTCCGTCTGCATGAGGCTAAGCCCTGCCTCCATATTTGCATAAGGCTAAGCACTTCCTTCATCTGCATGGGACTAAGCCATGTCCCGCATCCTGCATGAGACTAAGCTTTATCTCCGTCTGCGTGAGGCTAAGCCCTGCCTCCATATTTGCATAAGGCTAAGAACTGTCTTCATCTGCATGGGACTAAGTCCTGTCCCGCATCCTGCATGAGACTAAGCTCTGTCTTCATCTACATGAGGCTAAACCCTGCCTCCATCTTGCATAAGGCTAAGCTCTGCCTTCCACTTGCATGGGACTAAGCCATGTCCCAAATCCTGCATGAGACTAAGCTCTATCTCCATCTGCATGAGGCTAAGCCCTGCCTCCGTATCTGCACGAGGCTAAGCCATGCCTCCATTTTTCATAAGGCTAAGCTCTGCCTTCCACTTGCATGGGACTAAGCCCTGTCCCAATTCATGCATGAGACTAAGCTCTATCTTCGTCCACATAAGGCTAGCCCTGCCTCCAGATCTGCACGAGGCTAAGCCCTGCCTGCATTTTGCATAAGGCTAACTCTGCCTTCCACTTGCATGGGACTAAGCCCTGTCCCGAATCTTGCATGAGGCTAAGCCCTGCCTCCACATCTGCATGAGGCTAAGCCCTGCCTCCATTTTGTAAAAGGCTAAGCTCTACCTTCCATTTTTCATGGGACTAAGTCGTGTCCCGAATCTTGCATTAGGCTAAGCTCTGCCTCTTATTTGCACAAGGCCAATCATCGCCTTTATTTACCAAGACTTAGCACTATCTCTCCGGCACTATCTATTTGCTCCTCTTTTGTGCTGAGCTCTGCTCTCAACCTCACTAGACTAAGCCTTGTTTTGTTGATTCTAGCATCAGACTATTGCATCTCATGGGCTGAAATATCGCCGACTTGTCCAAAAGCGTCATTGTCTAAAGGCATCATCCTCATAGCCAGAAGACACTATGCCACGGCCTGAGGATCTCTCAAATTTGCATATCATTATTCAAAGAGTCATGGTTCGGAGGCACCATTTTCATGGCCCGAGAACATCATTTCATGGCCTGCGAATCTCCTATCTCACAATTCATGGCCCAGGATATCATAGTCTAAGGACGTCATCCGCACCATCCAAAGACAATCTCTCATGGTCCAAAGGGAATTTGCATCACGTCTAAATTCTCGCAGTAATATACGCACTTGCATGCACCATATTTTGAGTTTTGCAGGTAATCCAGGAGGTAACCGTTTCTTTTAATAGGAGCAGCCTTTGCTCCGATTTTCGTTCGCGCCGTTTTTCACTTTTCCATTCATAACCGATTCTCATCAGTTACACATCCCACTCCGTGATATCTAGCTATCTGCCCTATAATACATCTGTTACATTTCAGATTCGCAACTATAACTCTATCCGATCTCACCTTTCACAAAAAAAGACCCTTTGATGAAATTGGCTACCATTCCTATAACAAATCCATTAGCTTCATTCGTCGGTGGATCCAGGATTACACATGGCCTGATTCCTATAAAACCAGGGATATGTAGGCAGCTCAAATACCAGGGTTCAGCCTATATTTTCCAAAATGCCCATTCGGTCAAAATTGGCCATCATTTCGTTACCCGAAAACTCTTTCATCCTTTTCGGGTAAAGAGGGGCAGCTGTTGATACCCAATTTTTCCCTATAATACTTTTTAAATTGCATATATACCTTCAAAACTATGAATTAGCATCAATTGATATTTTTCCATAATTTCTATATTTTAGATTAATTTATCCTAATATTTTATTTATATAAATAATTACAAAATTGCATCACAAATGACTTTATAACATTTCACTCTTTAATTGCATTGGTTATGGAACCCTATTACTGAGTAACATTGAGATCGTTGTTGTGCAAAGAAGATAAAACATGTGCACAAGTTTGCAGGTGTGCTAAATGTTTGGTAATTGGGAGGTTATGGATATGAGACAGTCCGATTTGAGATGGCTGGGAATTGTGCACCAGAAATAATATGATTTATTGAGCCGACATCGCCGTTTCCTTGTTTGAGTACATTGTTTTTTTACTTGTCTGTTTGTTCCGGCCTATGTGAGTGTTAATTTATTTAGTTATCTTTCGTTTCCAATCGTGTTTCCCTTTTAATTGTTTCTATTGATTGTAGTTTGTCTTTCCGTACTGTGGATATTCTTTGTCATTCGTTAGGTTGATAGTTATTATTCATATCCTATTCATTTATTTGACCTGTAGGTTGTCTGGACTGTTCCTTCGTTCACTACCCCACTGAGGTTAGTTCTTGATACTTACTTGGGCACCGCATCTGTGGTGTGCTCATATTACCACTTCTGTATATTTTTGTGCTTAAAGATCCATGTATGGGTTGATCGTAGTAAAGCTGTAGCGGTCGTGTTGGTGGAGATCAGGAAAAACCTTGCTTACAGCATTCGCATGCCTCTGAGTCAACTCCATTTGTTCTTTATTTCCAATTTTGTTCCTTTTATTTCGGAAAAGTAATTGTATTTATTTGTTATAAACTACTCTTTAGAAAGCTTGTGACTTGTACCGCCGTGTTCGGAATGTAATTTGTCATTATAAATTAATTAAATTTAGTAAAACATCAATGTTATTTCAGTTTAATTTTAGGCTTACTAGTTTAGAGATTAAGGTGCCCATCACGACTCCTTCGGGGATTTTGGGTCATGACAGTTGTTTAGGTTTATTATGGTAAGGGATAATGGACCGGGTGATAAGAAATTGATCAACGGTCAGGGATTGGACGGGGGGGTTATTGGGTCGCTCATATCAGACTTTGGGCTCTAGGGAGATTGGGCCAAAATTAAAAGGGTTTTTGGCGTTGGCCTCTTTTTGGTTAAATCTGAAAATTAAGGGCTTATTTATTTTAATTACCCAATTAATTAATAAAAATTTATTTATAAAATATAATAAATTATGAAGGACCAATTCTCATTGCATAGGGAAAAATTGTTTCCAAAACAATTTATGTTCGTATATTTTTAAAAATTATAATGGACCAATTTCTGGTTAAAACAATGCAGTAATGTTTATGTATGGGCTATTAATTGTAAAGTATTGCAATTGTAACCAAAGGTGTAAAAGCCATTATGAAAAATAATTTGAACTTAAATACGACCATTAAAATAGTAATATTAAATCAT
>NC_031998.1:6316908-6326601 GCF_001879085.1 Nicotiana attenuata
CTTGGATAATTGAATTTGCAACAACCTTTTTTCTTTTGCATACATGAATTTGTAGGATTTAACTTACCACAAGGTCCATGCATCATATGTTGGAGAACAAGTTTATATAAGGTTTCTTCAGCTTTACAATCAGGTAACTCAGCACGAACAATATTGTCATAAGATTCTGGAGTGAGTAGTTTGTATTCATTAGTAAGTATAATAAGAAAATGAGCATGTGGTAAACCACGTTTTTGAAATTCTATAGTATACATAAAAGCTGCAACTTTTCCAAAGATATTTCTTTTTAATATATCTGTTTTTAGTTCTTCTATCTTTGCTCTAAAAACTCGACTAATTAAATCAGGTCTGTTCTGTGCTTCGTCGGTTGGTAGCAAGTGCTCTTTTATCTCGGGCCAAGATGGGTTACAAGTCATCGTTATGAATAGATCAGGTTTTCCAAATTGTTGTACCAAAGAAATAGCATCCATGTAGCGTCGACGCATGTCTCTTGGTCCGCCTATAAAAGTAACAGGAAGGAATGTTTGCTTTCCTATATTTGAAGCGTCTCTTTCTCCAAGTCTTAAAACATCAATGAGTCCTTGTAGCATTTCTATCCTAAAGAGATCTGGATTGAATGAAAAAAAGTCCAATCTCTGTGTTTCAAGTTTTATGTGTTCATCTACTGAATATTGTTGGAATAATCTTCCAGAATGCAAAGTTTCATTTGTTTCATCTTCTCTCATTTGGAATTTATAACAATAATATTCACGAAGAGAGATATTATCTCTTTTTCGTTTTCCTTTTTCAAGATTTTGAGCTTCCATGTCAAGGTATCCATCAACAGAACACATATTTCTAATACTTGGTAATTCTTCGTGTTCACAATAGGCTCGACGCTTAGAAGTATCTTTTGGTTGTATAACTTTTTTAATGCCACAGTGCCATCCACTTTGACCATATGGAAACAATAGTGGATACTGTAGCGGATCATAACATCCGTAATAGTAGTTCACTATTTGAGATCTATTGCTGTGAGTGTAGATTCGAATATGAGGTGCAGAACTAACTTCAGTGATTTCTCTTTCAACCCATATCCCTGCAACTTCTGATGTAGTAGGAAGATTGTATACACGTTGATCCAAGCCTGAGTCAGATTTAAGTGAAATATTGTAGTTCGATAGATTTGGAACATCTATTAGGGATTTTAAGAAAGTAGAATATGGATTAATTCTCAGTATATTCATTAGTTTTTTGACTATTGATTCATGGATTTTGTCTGAGCAAGCCAATCTGTTAGCTAATTCGTTGTCGTTGTCGTAGAAATATAGTTGTAGATTTCTTGCTATTCCACTTGGAGGAAGTAAATCATTGATAAAATGATACATCTTCCCTTGAACTCTAAATGTATATATACCACGATTTCTTTTTACTAATTCTTTGTCATAATTTACACCAAGTGATGTAAATGCAAACATATTATTGTATGTTCTGATATATGTTCGAAAATATTTACATTCTTCGGTAGTTCCTAAATATAAATTCTGTAATTCAACAGGCATCTCATGTGAAACTAACTTGATCGAACCATTGTTACAGCAAAATCCAAGTGGTTCATATTCAAATTTTTTGGCACCACAAAATTTACAGTTAGGCACAGTTTTCAAGGGAATATAATCAGATTGTAATTGACCAACGTATGAACAACTTTTTTTTTGTGAGTTATAACCTGTATATTTAGGTATCATTAGCATAAAACTACCAATTAGGTAATATACAATACTATCATAATAAAAGATTGGGGCAAACCTTTTTTTCCAACCATTCTTGAGCTCATACTACTGTTTTCATTACATGCATGTGACGTTGAGCCCAATGCCAAAAAGTAATTAATTAGCAATAATAAAGACGTTATGTATCGTAGATATATAACTCAATGTTGTATCCTTGATACTTGCCTATTTCAAAGGAGTAGAAGGGATAAGTTATATTCTTTTGCTTTTCAATTGTAACCGGCAAAGCATCAACGTGAGGCTCGTTGGCTAATAGGGGAAACATCACACAATTAGCATCATTTAATTAAACTCACATGCAAAGACCGTGAAGCGACACTTCTACAAAAAGTAAAAGAACAAAAGATGTATTCTAACCTGTTGCTGAAGAGCCCACAAGAGGAACAGTTTGTTGCTGAAACTCAAATGCAGCTTCAGTAGTGCCATGAAAACCATCATTGTCGGACAAATTACTTTTTTTTGACTCTTGTCTTTTTGTTCGTCGTTGTAGTAATAGTGCTTCTTTTTTTCCAGCAAATATTAGTCTATACGTTTCATGTCGCCTAAGTTTCATCTCAGCTTCTGACTTTGCTGAGCAGACATGTTTGTTCTTTTGGTCAGAAGTCATTAGTCCTACAGAAGCACAATTATAAGAATTAAAATACAAGAAATAAGTGGAATCAGAGGTACCAGCAGAAGCAAATAGCAACAACATTAATCACTTGTTAATAAAGAGATCCCGGGTAGAAGGTGCAATGACGAATTTCAACATTAGGTATGTATTCTTATGTCCATTAACATGTTCTGTCTCTTAGAACGAGCTTAAAATCACTCAAGTGTACCTCTGTGGGAAGAGGAAAGTAACAGCCAATTAATGAAGCCATGGAACATGAGATACAAAAGAAAGAAAGGGAAAACATCATAGTAAACAAAAATGTTCAGGAGCACGAAACACTCCTAAGAAACGGATGACTCAAAAAACAGAGTTTTCACCTTCAAGTGCAAACATTTTAAGGAAAAAATTTCATTCAAGCAACAAATTATTTAGTAGAATAAAAAATTTATCAAGAAATTAACTTATATCATCTTTTGAAAGAAAAGGTCAGATTTACTGATAAAACTCTACCAAAACTGAGAATTCATTTAAGAATCAATTAAACTTCAACAAAACTTATTCATTAGAATCAATACTTTCACGAAAAGCTCAATTAAGCTTAATCTTCAAGAAAAAATCAATTGAAATCCAACTTTCAAAAGAAAAAATCAAATTTACTGACAAACTATAGTGTAATCAAAATCTTATAAAAATAATGAAGAAACAATTAGTACCTTTGAAGAAGAGAATAACCCAGTTCAAGAATACTGCGACGACGCAAGTAAAATTGGTCGGTTGTGAGGGGGAAACACACACATGAGCAAATCAGACAAAATTACCAACATGCATGAAGAAATTCCAACAAAAACTACCCAAATGAACATAAAAACTAACAAATGCCTACCATATAAAGTCCAATTAGGAACAATGTGGATGCATTTGACAAAGAATAAAGGAATACTCACAAGAATTAAAAAAATACAGAGTTTTTATCTTCTACAAAGTCTTAATTGCAAAATAAACAAATTAATGAAAACAGAAAAAAAATCAGAACCCAAACTTAGTTTGTTTTCACCTTTACTGAAGAAAAGGCTAATCAAGCGAAAACCCCAAGTATCTTTTTACAGAAGATCTGAAGCTTTGAACAGAGGAAAATACAATAAACCTGAAAGAGGAATTTATGAAGAGGGTAAAGAAAAGCACGGAAGAAAACTTGTACCAAACAAAAGCAGAGCAAAAAATAAAGAAATTGGAAGCGGTGCTTTCTACCTGGCAGATTAGGGTGTCAAGAGAACAGGAAATGACAAAGATATCCTTATGATGAAGCAAGCATGTTGACCATGAGCTCCTTGCTTATCCTCTCTTATCTTATAGTATATAGATAGTAGATTCATTTTTTTTGTTGCTTTATGATATATTAATGATTTGGGATATATGTTTGTTCAAATATTATAGCTTGTTTGGTATATATGATCGTTGCAAGAAGTAAAATAATTAACATAGTAAGAGTAAAATATTTGTAAGGTAGCGATATGAGTCAAGAACTAATTTAAGATTGTAGAGATAAGTAAAAATAATTATGATAAAAATATAAAAAAAATAAAATGAATTGAAATACTCTAAAATACTAGAAAAACTTTAGATGTACTTTAAATATTAGTCCATGTGTTCATACCTGAACCTTGGATTGATATTCTTATTGCTTAAGTAATAAAAGCGTCATGTACGCATCCCGCGTCTTGACGCCTTTAAATTAAAAAATAATTATGTTATAACCATGTGTACATTCCGTACCTTGGTTTAATATATACCTTCAAAGAAATGCCTTGTGTGCGTACCGCATCTAGGTCAAAATAATTAATAAAAATATAATATTTAATCAAGCAGTAATAAATAAGCCATATTCAATAAAAATATAAATCACATGTACAAACACAACTCACAGCCCAACAAATGCCAAAACCAAAGAGAATGGATTAAAAGCTAGAAACTAAGGAGTAAAGCTGATACAGAGCAATAATCGAGCAAAATAACTTTGAATCAAACTCAAATCTGAACTTCAGAAAGAAATTTTTACCTGATTTCGAACTGGTCTTGTGATGGATCGCTTCTCTGATGCTTTTTCTTGTGTCTGCTTTGCTAAGGAATACATACATACATTGAAAGAGAAGAAAAGCATACATGTGGGAATAGCCAAAAATGTACACGTATATCCGGGGAGAGCACAAAAGGGCACGTATATAGCTAATGAGAAATGACTCAAATGCCCTCAAGCTTCTTTAAAAAGATTCCAAGCAGACATGTCGAAAGTCTTGCTCTTCTAAAGAAGAGAAAAAAAAAGAAAAGAAAAGAAAGAAAATAAAAGAAAAGAAAAGAAAAGAAATATCACGTTTATGTGACAACGACGTAGATGATATGAACAAAGTGTGTGTCAATTATAAGGTTTCTGAATACAATGGTTTTAGTAAATAATACTCCTTCTGGTCCTTTTTATTTGACCTTTTAGCATTTTTTCATTTGGTCTGAAATAATTAATTTTTAAAATTCAAGAAGGAATTAATTTTTTTTTCCAAGTTACCCTTACTAATAAATGATCTAAATAAAATTTTCAAAAAATCTTTACAATTCCCTTGGAGTAAATTTGAGAAGACACAAAAGGTTAATATGTCAATGACATTTTTATTAATGTTTAATGTATTGGCACTTTTATAGAAGTTATGTTTTGGTAAATTCACCTTTTATAGTTGTGTGTTTAAATCAAAATAAAAAAAAATCATACATTAGTGTTTTTTTACTGGCGACAAGTACAAAAATTGAGCCGTAATTTTATTGCCTTTACAATTTATTATATAACCTTGTAAGATCGAAAAAATAACAACCTCATAAAACAAAGATACAGCGCAAACGAATAAATATTATAAGATGTTACACTTTCTCGTCAAAGGAAGAAAAAGAAATTAAACAATTCACTTTACAATTAATTTTGATTTACTTTGTTTATGTAGAAGGGGAGCTTGGCGTAACTGATAAAATTGTTATCATGTGATTAGGAAGGCACGGTTCGAGCCGTGGAAATAACCTTTTGAAAAAATGCAAGGTAAGGCTGCTTACAATAGACCCTTGTGGTCCGGTCTTTTCGAGAACCCGCGCATTACAGGAGCTTAATACACTGGGCTGTCTTTTTTTTTTTTTTTTCGTATATAGTATAGTTGAAATACTTAATGTTAGGTGCTCCCAATAATAAAAGTGGTCCCATATATAATTTAGAGTAGGGTAGTGCGATTTGACATAACCTAACAAGAAAATGATAGAGCATTAACATATCTTAATTAAGACCTAATTCAAGTTTGGTTGTTTCTTGGTCAATGTTGGGAGTCTCATTCTTTATTGTATGCAATTTTTCAAATGTGATAACTTATTTTAATTTGAGTATTTTTAAATTTTAAGAAAGACTTTTTCCTTCTATACCATATATGAAACCTTATTACCAAAAATGTGCATAGTTTCATATTTACCTGTCATGTTCACAGTTATTCTACAAAATATATACCATTCATTAAATACCAATTATGAATGGTACATATTTAAGGTTCTTCTTGAAACTGTGTTCTCACCAGCGCTTCCCCTTTTAAAGCTGCTTCCCTTGAAGTTTGGGAAGATGATGTCCCCGAATAAAAGAATCTTGTTTCTGGGGATCCAATTGCAGACCGATGCAGATGCTTAAATCTCTTCTCCTTGAAATCACATCCTACAACCTACACAGTAGTTGAACAAGTTTATTAAGACCTCGCCACTCATTTCCTTGCACAGGAACTCACTTAGCATCTCCATTAAAAATACAAATCGAGAGACGGACAAGCAAAAAATTAAAGAATTGCTGATCATTGCCAATTATTAGGAGTTGATTCCTTCCTAATTAGGCGCGTTACAAATCTGGAACTAAATATTCTTCCAGATATTCCTATTTAGGCGTGCTACAATTATGGAAGTAAATATTCTTCTAGATATTTTCCACCACTGACAGCCATTAAAAAGCTTGAAAGCTTTGAATTCAGATTTGGGTTTTCAAAAAGGCGAAATACATAAACGACCCCTTCAAGTTGTCCTCAACGATCAGCTGAACACCCCAACTGATCCATTTATCATTTAGACACTTCAAGTGACTACTAAGTGTATCAAGTAAACACCTCACGCTGACATGGCAAGTTACGTGTATTTTAGTTTCATTTGGGCGCGTGAGACTTTTATCAGAACTTTTCTCTCTCGTTTTCAAAATTAAATTAAATTTTGTATGTGGGTCCCACACTATATCATTATATTTTCCTCTAACCTTTGGGGGGGGGGGGGGGTCGTCTCTCTCCAACTCTTCTTGTGGTTTGCTTTGCTAATGGTGGATTGCTTCAGAATTATCAGCAATCCAGGTTGTGTCTTTTTTCCTTGAATCCATTTTACGTGCACGTTTTCTGGAATTCCTCTGTGAAGAAACAACAGAACCTTGATTGGCCTGTTCTGGCACGTCAGAAGCAGGCTTCTGCACTGTAGGCTGGTTTCTGTCCAGCCATGCCTTCTTTCCAGATCTCTTGGAACAAGTAGAAGCTTGGGCTTTGCCAGCAGAACCACTCGAATGTCTGGACTTGGAGTTGACTTGAGGAGAAACTGGCCTAGGTGAATTCAAATTTAAGCATAGAGAACTGAACTGGACCTTCAAAAATTCGATAATGGAGGTCGCATAATCCGGCAAGATCCATTAATGATCCCTTGGTGGGTTCTCTTTTTGGATATTCTCTGTTATTTCATATTGGTTTGAATATTAATTTGTTGGGGGAAAGGATTTAAGAAAAGGAGATGGAGGACATGACTGATGCAAAGAAGAAGATGAAAGGGAGGGGGGAATGGGGAGGGGGAAGGGGGAGGGGCAGTGTTGGTGAGGGTTTTATTTCATCTTTAACGTATTTTCTTTTTTTTTTAATTATGTGGCGATTTTTTATTCCAATTTACACGTGTCATTTTTTAATTGGCTCATTTGACACATCATTGGCAAGTGTAGCTCACGCATAGAGTCTTCAGCACTCGGGTATTTACTTGATACACTTAATAGTCACTTGAAGTGTCTAAATGGTAAATGGATCAGTTGGGGTGTTCAGTTGGTCGTTGAGGACAACTTAGAGGGGCCGTTTATGTATTTCGCCTTTCAAAAATCATTATTTGTTTGGATTGGGTGTTGTTGAAAATAGTCGGGAATATGGTTTTGAGTTTTATCTCAATTTTGAGAGGTTTTGGTGAAGATTAGACTTGGTTTTGACTGAATTTTAGATTGAAACTCGAAGAAGAAGAAGAAGAAGAAGAAGAAGAAGAAGAAGAAGAAGAAGAAGAAGAAGAAGAAGAAGACATATTGCAGAAATTGTAGATTAATTGTAGATTATTTGTATTCTGATTGTAGATGCTTTATTTTCTGATTTCACAAACAAAAAACGGCTAAAACTTCTACAAATCTTATGAAAAAACGCAATTACGTCAAAAATCCCAATTATGCTACAATTGAATGGGAATTGGGATATAAAAATTCAATGTACCCAGTTTGTAGATATTTTGTAGATAAATTGTAGATTATTTGTATTCTAATTGTAGGTGCTTTGTTTTCTGTTTTCACAAATCAAAAACGACTAAAACTTCTACAAATCTTCTGCAAAAAATGCAATTATGTCGAAAATGCCAATTATGCTACAATTGAATGGGAATTGGGATATAAAAATTCAATGTACCCAGTTTGTAGATATTTTGTAGATAAATTGTAGATTATTTGTATTCTGATTGTAGATGCATTGTTTTCTATTTTCACAAATCCAAAACGACTAAAACTTCTACAAAATCTTCTGCAAAAAACGCAATTATGTCGAAAATACCAATTAAGCTACGATTGAATGGGAATTGGGATATTAAAATTCAATGTACCCAGTTTGTAGATATTTTGTAGATAAAGTGTAGATTATTTGTATTCTGATTGTACATGCTTTGTTTTCTATTTTCACGAATCAAAAACGACTAAAATTTCTACAAAATCTTCTGCAAAAAACGCAATTATGTCGAAAATTCCATTTATGAGATTGGACGAATCTTTATGATTTAAGAAGAATAAATATTAAAATAACATATGGAGCTAAGTTAAAGCTTGTGACAACTTGTACATATAATGTGCAAAAATCTCCAACGCAAAAGAAGAGTGTCCAGCTAGTGGAAGCCTGGGAACAACAGATTTTGTAGATCTGAATGAATTTAACTAAAACAACCTTCAACTCCAACCTGAAAGAATTGCGTTCTGGATATTCTACACAACTGAAACGTAAAGCAATGCTCATTCTGGAAGCCCAGGAATCAATTTCTGAACGGATAAGCTACATATTCCTTCCCCCACTTGCCAGTTGCCAACATGAAAAACATGATTGGTTGTCTTATTATTCTTTCCATTTTCTTCATTGTTTCCTTAGTTTTTCAAATTTTTAAAATGGAATTCGTCGTTGCTTTTTTGACGTTCATGTATCTAACCATTGTTGGCTTTTTTGGTTACTGCAAATTGGGCACATCTCAAAAATCTGGAGTTGAATTCAACCAGTAGCACTCGTTTCGGCCTCCAAAATTGAAGAATACTTTGGTGTGATAATGAAATAACGTCTGTATATTAAATGTGATTTGAATTGGCGAGTCAATAAATACACTAGAATACTAGATGGTTAAAGCGGAAAGAAAATTACAACTGAAAAATTAACAAGACAACGATACATAGTACATAACTAAGAATCAATAAAATGGGATATACGGTACCTTGAATTAAGGAGGGATATACGCTGCATTAATTGTACCCTTAAAATACATTATGGTGTAGAATTGGTAATTTGGTATACTAAGTGTAATTAAATCAAACCTTAAACATTGAGGGTAATAAGGTTTCCTATGTGGCATACGAATGTAAAAATTCTTTTTTAAAATGAGAAAGTCCAATTATGATGTTTTTTGTTTTTTGTCACAAGGTCTTATACAATTTCAACTAGTACAAATCGACACCCTTGCACGGACTAGTAGCGGTCGTTTGTATGTTTTGTATGATGGATAAACAAAATAATCTTATGATAAAAATTTAGTATTGTCTTATTCATTGTTTTGTTACTAAATCTGGGATAAGTTATCTCATGATTAAAAATAGTACCGAGACAATTTATACATGCTAGAGGGTGAAACAGTAATCTCATGATAAGTTATCCTGGTAAAGCAATAAACTTGACAATTTCAGGATTAATATAACATACCAAAACAATCAATAAAACTAATACCAGGATAACCAATCCCACATAA
>NC_031998.1:6326626-6337738 GCF_001879085.1 Nicotiana attenuata
TTAGGACGAGTATGGGGTGGAGTTGACGGTGCGTAATCTTAAATTGCTGGCATGTCTCTGCCATCAAATGACTGTTGAGGTTGGCACCATTGTCCGTGATGATGACTTTCGGGATCCCAAACCGACAGATGATATTCGAATGCACAAAATCGACCACTGCCTTCTTGGTCACAGATTTGAAGGTTTTTGCTTCAACCCACTTAGTGAAATAATCAATAGCTACCAGAATGAACTGTGCCCATTTGATGCCGCTGGCTCAATCGGCCCAATGACATCCATTCCCCAAGCAACGAACGACCATGGTGCTGACATTGTATGCAATTCCGATGGTGGAGAATGAATCAAATCTCCATGTACCTGACATTGATTACACTTGCGCACGAAATTGATGCAATCCCGTTCCATAGTAAGCCAGTAATAACCTGCTCGGAGAATCTTCTTTGCCAATACATAAGGAATTCGTCGTTGCTTTTTTGACGTTCATGTATCTAACCATTGTTGGCTTTTTTGGTTACTGCAAATTGGGCACATCTCAAAAATCTGGAGTTGAATTCAACCAGTAGCACTCGTTTCGGCCTCCAAAATTGAAGAATACTTTGGTGTGATAATGAAATAACGTCTGTATATTAAATGTGATTTGAATTGGACGAGTCAATAAATACACTAGAATACTAGATGGTTAAAGCGGAAAGAAAATTACAACTGAAAAATTAACAAGACAACGATACATAGTACATAACTAAGAATCAATAAAATGGGATATACGGTACCTTGAATTAAGGAGGGATATACGCTGCATTAATTGTACCCTTAAAATACATTATGGTGTAGAATTGGTAATTTGGTATACTAAGTGTAATTAAATCAAACCTTAAACATTGAGGGTAATAAGGTTTCCTATGTGGCATAGGAATGTAAAAATTCCTTTTAAGAATGAGAAAAAGTCCAATTATGACTGTTTTTTGTTTTTGTCACAAGGTCTTATACAATTTCAACTAGTACAAATCGACACCCTTGCACGGACTAGTAGCGGTCGTTTGTATGTTTGTATGATGGATAAACAAAAATAATCTTATGATAAAAATTTAGTATTGTCTTATTCATTGTTTTGTTACTAAATCTGGGATAAGTTATCTCATGATTAAAAATAGTACCGAGACAATTTATACATGCTAGAGGGTGAAACAGTAATCTCATGATAAGTTATCCTGGATAAAGCAATAAACTTGACAATTTCAGGATTAATATAACATACCAAACAATCAATAAAAACTAATACCAGGATAACCAATCCCAACATAATTGATCCTAGTATAACTAATCTCAACATAATTAATTACAACATAACTTATCTTCAAAGAAAACGACCTCTAAGAAAACTATCTTATAAAAGTTAATAAACATAAATAAAAAAAATAATATGTAACAATTACTCTTAAATAAATTAGCATCAAATATATAAAACTTCATTGATCACGACCTATGATACTTCACTAAATAAAACATACACCAAAACTTGGTGATAAATAAACCTGAAACTTTTTCTTTTGTAAAATTATCTTGATAAATAAACTTGCTTTATCAAACCAATATCCTACCTTGATTTATTTCAAAATTAAATTCATGTAAAGTGATGCTATAAAGTATAAACCACATTTTTATAGTAAAAATGCATTTAAGAAAGAAAAAAGAAAACCTAAAATCCAAAGAGAAAAAAATTATTTAAATATTCAAATAATAACTGTTAAACAAAAATCTATATATAATAAAAGGAGAGGCAAAAGCATATTATTAAGACAAGTGGCATAATCACAAAAAGCCAAGTGGCATTGTTAAGACAAAATAAACTACCTTTTTANAACTAAAAAAACTTTTTTTAAATTTTGAATTAATTAGTTACTCTTTTTGAATTAATAAATATAAATATATTATAATTAGCTATATTAAAAAACGAAAATATAAAAAAAGAAATAACTACCCATTCAAATTGGGGAGTAGTTTATAATTGGTGTTTTAAAGTTATTTTAAAATAAAAAATAATAAAAAAATTAAATTAGCTACAATAAAAAAATGAAAATATTAATTAAAAAAACCTACCTATTCAAATTGGGGAATAGTTTCAATTTGGAGTTTTAAAATTATTTTAAAATAAAAAACAAAAATAAGGTAATAAAAGATTGCCAATTCAAATCTATATCTATATATATAATAAAAGGAGAGGAAAAGGCATATTATTAAGACAAGTGGCATGATCACAAAAAGCCAAGTGGCATTGTTAAGATAAAATAAACTACCTTTTTAACTAAAAAACTTTTTTAATTTTGAATTAATTAGTTACTCTTTTTGAATTAATAAATATAAATATAAATATATTATAATTAGCTATATTAAAAAACGAAAATATAAAAAAATAACTACCCATTCAAATTGGGGAGTAGTTTATAATTGGTGTTTTAAAGTTATTTTAAAATGAAAAATAATAAAAAATTAAATTAGCTACAATAAAAAATGAAAATATTACTTAAAAAAACCTACCTATTCAAATTGGGGAATAATTTCAATTTGGAGTTTTAAATTATTTTAAAATAAAAAACGAAAATAAGAAAATAAAAAATTGGCAATTCAAGTCTACCTATTCAAGTAGGGGAATAATTTCAATTTGGAGTTTTAAAATTATTTTAAAATAAAAAAATAAAATAAGGAAATAAAAAATTGCCAATTCAAATTGGGGTATGGTTTCAATTTGGATTTTTGAAATTATTTTAAAATAAAAAATGGAAATAAAAAAATAAAAAATGCCAATTTAAATTGAGGAGTAGTTCCTTTCTAATATAGTAGTCTCTCTCTCTCTATATATGTATATCTAAAATAACTACCCATTCAAATTGGGGAGTAGTTTATAGTTGGTGTTTTAAAGTTATTTTAAAATTAAAAAAAAAAATTTAAATTAGCTACAATAAAAAATGGAAAAAATTAATTAAAAAAAACTACCTATTCAAGTTGGGGAATAGTTTCAATTTAGAATTTTAAAATTATTTTAAAATAAAAAATAAAATAAAGAAATAAAAAATTGCCAATTCAAATTGGGGTATAGTTTCAATTTGGAGTTTTAAAATTATTTTAAAATAAAAAATGGATATAAAGAAATAAAAATTGCCAATTTAAATTGAGGAGTGATTTCTTTCTAATATAGTAGTCTCTCTCTCTCTCTCTATATATATATCTATACACACACATACATATTTTATAATTAGCTATAATATAAAATAAAATAAAAACTACCCATTGAAATTAGGGAGTAGTTTCAAGTTGGAGTTTTAAAAAAATAAAAAAATAAAGAAACTTTCAATTCAGATGAAAAAATACTGTAGCTAATTTATATATATATATATATATATGTATATATATATATAAACTATTTATCTCTTTATACTTTTGATGAATTCAAAATTATAATTTAGTAAAAAAATATTTACTTTATTTAAATTTTTAATAAATTATAAAATTTGAAAACTAATCAAATAAGTATTACAGTAGAAAGGAATGTATGAAAAGAGGGGGATAGAGATAATGTTATGATATTTACATTTTGAATTAATTAAAAAATAAAATATAAATAAATAACACTCAAGAAAAGTATCAATAATACTAAGTACTTGCTAATTCAATAATAGAAATAAAAAGCAACAACCAATTTATTTGATTACTATATGATTTGTATCCTTTAATTTTTTATTGATTGTATTATATTTCTGTACACTATATTAAATAATAAAATACAACTAATATTTATTAAATTAATATAATATATTAGATCATAATTTAATTAGATTAATACTGTGTCAAATTTCTGTGCATCGCGCGCGGGTTGTTATACTAGTATAATAGAGAAAATAGTAGCAGGACTGTAGCAGTAAAGTATTTTATAAGAAAAAGAATAGGTTGATTATACTTTAATCTATCTTATTCTTGTTCTTGAATATTCAGACAGACCGGCCAGTGTGTAAAAAGTAGTCATCAGAATTTCCCTTCCAATTGTTTTTCCGCCGGAGTTTCTGCGTCGGTGAAGTTGACCACCAGTTCCCGTCGGCCACTTACCTCCTCCTCTCGATCTCCTTCTCCGGCGAAATCCACTTGTAAGTTCCGCCGCCCTCTCTCTCTATTGATTTATACATAACAGCTAACTATTTTATTCCAATGATTTATAGTGGTAAAATACGAATTGAAAATGCAATTGAGGACTCCATTGCATAAGAAACACATTGAACTCCGATTTATATAGTTTCTTTGTGATTTTTACTAGTTATTATGCTGGCTTACTTCCTTCACCTGTGAATAGCAGCTATGAAGTTCTGATAATGTTCCATAAGAAATGGAATACTTGTCCTTCGGATCTGCTTAAGCCGTTGTGGGCAGAGTTACCTGTACTTGTACTGGTGGGTTAGCATATACTTGGTGTAATAGTCGAGGTGTGTAAAAGATGGCTTAGACACTATCATTATAAAAAGGGGAAAAAAAATCAAAAGGAAAATAGAAATGTAGTAGTCGTTCTATCGATCTGCCTAAGCTTTGGTGGGCAGAAATAGCTATTACTTGTATTGGTAGGAATAGCATGTACTTGGTGGAATAATCAAGGTGCGTGAAAGATGGCCCAGACACTGTCCATTATAATTTTTTTTTAAAAAGAAGGAAAAATAAATGGTTGTCCTTCCGATCTGCCTAAGCCTTGGTAGGTAGAATTACCTTGTACTGTGCTGGTGGGAGTTAGCAGGTATCTGGTGAAATATCGAGGTGTGCAAAAGCTGGCTTAGACACCCACCATTATTTTTGAAAAAAAAGAATCAAAAGGAAAAGAAATGGAATAGTTGTCATTGTATGCTGATTTATCTACAATTGCGATAAATTCATAACTTTCAAGTTGTTTAGCGGATCCTCCTAATTTCAATTTATAGCCATTGGAAAATAAACATTTGATATCAATAATTTGAAGTACCCCTTAAACCCAAATTCCTTCTATTAGACCCTTGACATAATTCTAGTGTGCTGGAGAACTTATGATTGATACATCGTTCGTACTTTTTTTTTTCCTACCAAGATTATGATTATTAGAGATTGTTTGCATGGACTGTAGCATCTTTTGATATAATAGGATGCAGGGTAAAAAGAATTTCTTGGTTCTATTATGGGTTTTAGCGTGGTCACGTTTCAAAGAGATTTAAATTTGGTACTTCATCGAAAAGAAATGTAAAAACTTGTAATCAGTTTCTTTCCCTTGTTCTTGAATTCACACTCTATGAACAAATGACCCGCGTGGCGTCCCATTGCTAAATTACATGCCTTAAAAAAAGACCTAGCAATGTTGAAATTCTCACCGATGCACCAAGCTTTAGTCTTTAGACCACAAACCTTGTGAATCAGAAAGCTCTTCCGATAAAGCAGTAACAGAATGATCTATAGGCCTATAGGCTCCAGTAAGAATCCATGTATAATCATCCACAAGATTTATGATTAAACTTGATACAGAATACTACAGAATCAAATAATCAATAAGGTGAACAATTCTGCAACTGACTTTGAGCTTCAAAATGCCCTAGAGCTCCTGAGATACATTTGCGGTATGCAGAGTTAGATTCCTGGATACAAGTACCCAAATAGTTTGAGTTTCCTTTCTTTTGTTGTTGCTTTGACCTTTTATGTTGAACTATCAAGTATTGACTCCTCAAACAGTGTGAGAGAGAATCTAAATCTCATAAGATAAGGCTAGAAGAAGATTGTCTAACAGATGCAATGCATTATTAGACCACATAATCAATCAATCATCTCTTGCTCCATCTTGACGTTGCTCCATCTCTGAGCTGGGGGTCTATTGGAAACAACCTCTCTATCCTCACAAGGTAGGGGTAAGGTCTGCGTACACACTACCTTCCCCAAACCCCACAGTGTGGGATAATACTGGTTATGTTGTTGTTGTTGTTGTTGTTAAGTTCAGTGGTGGGTATTCATTGGGTAGTGGCATTTAAGACGAATTTATTGCTGCCTGCATTGGTTCTAGGGTCCGAAGGGCACAACAAAAGTGGTGGAAGTTAGCATTAAATTTTTTTATGGGCTATCTAGAAAGAAAGGAATACCAGGTGCTGCAATCATGCTTTAAAGAAACCACATAATCAGTTAATCATCTCTGACATATCATTAACATATTTTTGTCTGCAGAATGAGTTCCTCTTCTTCCCCCCCCCCCCCCCCTTTTTAATCGTTTTTAATTCTTTGCACTAGTGCAGCTTTTATGTTATCATTATAATCGAAGATTAGCATAACCACTCTGAATCAGTGGTTTCCGGTAAATTTCGTCGCTATCCACTTGGCTGTAGAGTTTTATTCATGAAGCTTTGGGTCTTATATTATGTCATTGCTTCTCTTTTCTCATTTCAGCTAAAGGAGATGGGTATATACCTGAGTACTCCGAAAACGGAGAAATTTTCAGAAGATGGTGAGAATGTTAAGGTTAGATATGGTTTATCATCAATGCAAGGATGGCGAGCAACCATGGAAGATGCTGTGAGTAATCAGTAATGATCCCATCTACTTTAGCAAATATATTGTAGTATGTAAGTTTGTCGAATAAAAGAAAGCATACTTTCTCATTCAATGATTTGTTAGTGTATTTATGCCATAAGGAAATATGATTTTAATGCACTGAAGGGTGTGGCCTAGTGGTTAATAAATTGGATGGAGAACCATGAGGGCTCATGTTCAAATCCCAGCAGCGACAAAAAAACTAGGCGATCTCTTCGCATTTGCTAAAGCCTTGGTGGGAAGAGATACCCGATATTTGTGCTGGTGGGAGGTAGCAGGTACGCGGTGGAATTTGGATGAGGTGCGTGCAAGCTGGCCCCGACACCACCGTGGTAGAAAAGAAAAAGTAAAAAAAAAGTAAAATGATTGTAATTCCAAAAGAGGAAACACACACACTAATAGTCTATGCTTTTTACAGCTTTCGATGTAGGAAAAGATTAGCTTGTAGCCTGTGTTATTACGGATTCTAATGCATGAGACCATGAGTTAAGGGTATAATCTTCTCCATAATTCATGAATAAAGGACTCCTTTAAACTCTGTTTGATTCTCGTATCTCTATCCATTCTTTTTCTCTGAAGTTATGTTATTCGGCACAATCAGCACCAGCAGAGTTTTCTATCTATATAGGAGTATTTACAAACTTCCTTTTTCTTTGTGTACTTCCTCTATGAGAACTAATCAACTCGTTATAAGCTGGAAATTTATGACCGTCTGACTACTTTGTAGTGTGCTAGTTCTCAATCGCGTTTTCCTGATTCTTAACCATTTCTAGCAACCCAAACTACTTGTTTATGACCTTTCACGAAAGGAGATATTGATAAAGAACCAAATAAGTGATAGTTGGAAGAATCTCTCCGTGGAAAGATTAGGTTATTTAAGACGTTCTATTGTGTGATAGTTGGGAAGGGGAGTTCACTTCCTCTTAAACTATGATTTTTATTGTGCTTTATATTAGTTTGGTACACGATACGTGTATTGTAGCTACTTTGGGAGTACCTTTCATATGTAATGTATGCTTCTGTTTTGCAATACATGCTCAGCCTCTGTGTTATCATAGTATATAAGCTATGGAAAGATTCAGCTTGATGCGTGATGTGAACTTTATTTTGATCTAACTATTGACCTCATTTATTTAGCATGCAGCAATTACTGACTTGGATGCTTCCACTTCCTTTTTTGGTGTCTATGATGGTCATGGAGGTAGGCAGTGCTATATATGCATCATTAAATGGGAAAACTTTATTTTCAGATAACTGACAAATTTAATAATTAAAGCATGTTTGGTTGAGTTAAGGTAATCTTAGCTTACGAGGTTATCTGCTCTAAATGAATTATTCATGATATGACATCTATCCTATTCATGTCTTCAGTAAATAGATGATATTGTCCATTTAAAAGTATATCCTAGAGATATATCTGGTCTTGCTAGCATATGATTATCTTATATTCTTTTGATGAATTATGTTTTTAATGGTGTTGAAGATATAAATATACTATGAGTATGAGATAAATCTGCTGATGGATGATGTTTCATGTTGTGACGTTCCTTTGGTGAGAATGGCATTTGTACATTGGGTGGTGTTCAGCTTGTTGTACATGCTCAGTGGAATGTTTTGTCTATTTCCCATCTAAATTTGCTGTCTTCTGCTTTTTATTTGTTCAACTTATGGTCTAGGAGTTTTTTTTTTTGGCTTTTATGTAATTGAAGTATATCTGTTTTGGAAAACTGGAGGTTAATTTGTTGGCTAGAGTTCAGGGGAGAAGCTCTTATTTCACTTGACAGTTCCTTTTAACCATGGTCACTTTATTCCCTGTAACTTTTAGTGCACTAGAAAGATAAATTAGGCTAGTAATGTGCATTGTTAAAGATGTCTCGCATAACCAATATGCTACCTTTGTTATATATGAAATAACTGAACCATTTTTACTTTCAGGTAAAGTTGTTGCTAAATTTTGTGCCAAGTATCTACATCAGCAAGTGCTGAAGCATGAAGCATATCTGCATGGAGATATTGGAACTTCAGTCCAGAAAGCCTTTTTCAGGTGATTTTCTTGTATTTGGTTCTATAACTGGCTAATTAATAAACTGTACTCTGCTGCATCTTTTAGCATCGATTACGGAGTTTCCATATATGTGAAAATATTCATGTCAACCTTATTCCAGACTTTCAGTTTGCCTTTTGTCTTTATATATTAACATGATGTATGCTTTTTTGGATGGATGAATTGAATTATTTCTACCTGTCCGCTTAAACTAATGGGTGGATGAAGTGGAGGTTAGCGTCTGGAGTCCTCTGTGACAAGAAAGTGCCACAGATACTCAAAGGTTAGTTTTATAGAGCGGTGGTTAGACCGACCATGTTGTATGGGGCTGAGTGTTGGCTAGTTAAGAACTCACGTATCCAGAAGATGAAAGTAACAGAGATGAGGATGTTGAGGTGGATGCGCGGACACACTAAGATGGATAAGATTAGGAATGAAGATATTCGGGAGAAGGTGGGCGTGGCCCCCATGGATGACAAGCTGCGGGAAATAAGGCTCAGATGGTTCGGACACGTTCAGAGGAGAAGTCCAGATGTCCCGGTGAGGAGGTGTGAGCGGCTGGCTTTGGTGGGTTCGAGGAGAGGTAGAGGGCGGCCTAAGAAGTATTGGGGAGAGGTGATCAGGCAGGACATGGCGTGACTTCAGATTACCGAGGACATGATCCTAGACGGGAAGTTGTGGAGGTCGAGCATTAAGGTGGTAGGTTAGGAAGTAGTTGCGCTTACTTCTACGGCGCACCAAAGTAAGGCTAGTCTGTTAGGATTTAGTCTTAGACTGCTAGTGGTTAGTGTTGAGTTCTCACTACTTTTTCGTTCCTCTTAGTGTCGTGCTTTATCTACCGGTTATTGTTTTGCTTTTCATATATTTTTTGGTTCTTGTGATGCCGTTATTTTTTTCCCTATGGTTTTATTGATGGTACTAATATATTGCCTCTTTTCGTCTTCTTTTCGTCTTCTTGAGCCGAGGGTCTTTCGGAAAAAACCTCTCTACGGGTAGGGGTAAGGTCTGCGTACACACTACCCTCCCTAAACCCCACTAGTGGGATTTCACTTGGTCGTTGTTATTGTCTGCTTAAACTAATATCTTCTGAAACTGATAGATGACACCTAGTTGACTGCTTCTGCATTTTAGTCCTTATATTCTTTTTAGGCCAAATACGTAGACAGCCTCAAGTTATCTTAAACTTGGCTCCAGTTTCCATTTTGACACCTCAATTCATGTTAGTACCTATTGAACACTCCAACTGTAATAAAAATGTACCTATTAAATATAAATGCTGATGTGGCAAAACCAGTGTTCTTCACCGCGCATGAATGGGTCTCAAATTAGATTTTTTCTTTTTCTTTTCCAGTAAATACCACATCTTTTCTTTCTCTTCCTCTTTCCTTATCTCTCGCGCGACCAACTCAGCCTTCTCCTTCTCCCTCCTCTCTCCTACAATCACTACTACCACTGCTGCCCTTTAAATAATCCACTAAGCAATTATAATGATAGCAAAAAATGTCTGATCTAACAAAAAGAACAACAAATAAAATAGAAAATAAATTGCCCATGGCATTACATAAACCGAATAACGCTGGCAGCCAAACTAGTGTTCACCGGCATGGGCGGATCTAGTAAGGCCCAAGGGGTGGTACGCCACCCGCAAGCTTCGGTGGAAACTATATACCCAAGAAATCATATATATATATATATATAAAGTGCCACCCGTAGTAACAGATGATACAAAGCCTAGTGGCAAAGGGTAGGAGACTGTGAAGGATCTAACCCCACTGGCAATAGTTTTTTTTATCCTTTTTCCTTGCTACATCATGTTAAGCTTTCTATCATTCTATATAATCCGTTCTTTTTTTTTTCTTCTGTAATTATTGTTAACTATGTTACTTTATTTGTTAACTTTTGACTTTCTTTTTATGTCTCTTATTAGTTAAGTATTTGTTTTTTCATACAAAGTTAAAATATCATTTTCTTTTGTAGATCTTCGCTTTATCATCACTATAGTACTATATTTTTCCGTTCAATCGATTTATATTATATACCAAAAAGATAAGTAACCCGAACCGAAGTTCAAAGTTGTTCAAACCGACAAAATATACTCTATCTCAATGTATAAACAGCGACACATGGACGTTCAAAGCTACATGACACCCGAAAGCTCCAAATCCTGGCTCCGCCTCTATTCGTCGGTAATAAAAATTCTGGCGAATTCTAAAAATTTAACTATCATGGCCAAGCTCATCCTCCTTTCTCTTTGAATTTCACAACGATCATCTTTTCTTTTTCGAAATCCTTATTGCCTTCTCCTTAAGATCTGGGCTCAGAGCTTCTTTACCGCAGAAAATAGCTTTCTGTTTTACCAATTTTCAATTCATTCCTCATTTCTCTATTTATTCTTTTTGGTTAGATTAAAAAAAAAGTTATTAATTGTACTGGTAGAAGGATCTAACAATCGTGTCTGTGGGATGAAGGTGGGTCTGGCAAGAGGAAGACCGGGG
>NC_031998.1:6337758-6376215 GCF_001879085.1 Nicotiana attenuata
GGATTGCAGCAAGGGACGGCAGAAGAAAAGTTTGAAAATCGTTGGGGGGAGGGGGGGCTATGGAAGCAAACGGGGTCTGGGATGGGGATGTATAGGGAAACCTTAAAATTGTGAGTGGTGGTAGATATTAAAAGGCTGGGGACACGATGGCGGCTGCAATGGGGTTATGGAAGTAGTCTTGTTTCTTCTTTTGTTTTCTTCCTTTTTTTTCTTCCTCAAAGGTCCCTTTTTTTTATATTCAAAAGCCATGTGGCATTTTCTGATTCGTCCATTTTGCCACGTCACTGCACGCGGCTGGACTTAGGTAATTTTCATGAGGTGTTCAATAGGTACACTTTTATTGGAGTTGGAGTGTTCAATAGGTACTAGCTTGAGTTGAAGTGTCAAAATGAAAACTGGAGCCAAGCTTAAGGGCCCGTCTCGGTATTTGGCCTTCTTTTTATTACTCCTGAAACTTACGTTCTTTTGTTGGTTCTCCAATGGTGATTATCAGCTATCATGTCGCATCCTTGACATTCTGATAGAAAACCTAAGTTGCATTGGTAGTCATTACTTCGATTGAAGGAACAAAAATGAAAGCTTTAAAAGTAATAAGCTGTAATCTAAGCTGTTAGACCTGGCTTCATTTACCTCCTCACTTAAAACCATGAATCATATGATTTCCACTTCATGACTGTCCCGATCTCCGTCACCCCCTGATATTCTGCCCCAACATTAAGTTTTAAGCATGAAAAACTTCAGTATATTTAGGGCGGACCAGGTTATCTGTCTGATGTATAACGCTTATTTGGATCAACACCATTTGATTAAATTGGCAGAACAAAAATCTCTAACTAGTTTATCTCTGCCCCTCCTTTCTTTTTGCTGTTGCTTTTTCGTGTCTCTGCCCCATGATGTTTGATCTATTCTACCTGTTCTAGATTGCGATGGTCAAGATATAGACAGAGAAAACTCTCCTCCTCTCTATGAATATTGAAATTGAATAGTAAATACCAGACTTGATAGGTCGGACGAAGCAGCAAAGACTTAACTTTACTAAGGATAACCTAGTATATGGGGAAATAAAAAGAGAAATCATCATTCCCATATCGATTTGGAAGTCAATACCTTCATATCCCTCTGTTCCCTGCCCCGTAAACGTGCAAAAAATACCGAAGAAAGAAATTCTATTTCGCTAATGCTAGTGTATATAAGATTAATTGTTGTTTGTGCGCATGTTTGACACAGATAATAGGGAGGGTACTTACAAGAAAATAGAATTGTGAAGTGCCAAGAAACTGAGGAACGTTAGGAAGAAGTGCGTTGCTTAGGATGATATCAATTCTCCAGGCCGATGTTAACCATTTTATAGCTAATAATCCTGTGAATTCAGCATGCCTAACCTTCCGGCAGAGATCTTTTGGTATGAAACGGTCTAAAGTTGTAACTGAATGAAGATCTAAGTCACGCTTGCACTTTTTGCATTATGAGATCACTAATTGCCTTTTATGTTGCTAAGCTGTGTGTTGAAAGATTTTGTTCTGTTCTTGGTGCAGAATGGATGAGATGATGCGTGGTCAGAGAGGATGGAGGGAGCTGGCTGCGTTAGGGGATAGATTAAACAAGTTTACGGGTATGATAGAGGGTCTTATATGGTCTCCAAGAAATGGTGATGGAAACGGCAATACTGATGATTGGGCCTTTGAGGAGGTACGAGGAGAAATTGGGATATAGTGTGATTTATTGCTTTCCTTTTGTTTTATAGTTGACATGTCAATTTTTAATTAAGGACACGTAATTTCAATTCCCTGTCATTTCTCGTGGCACATTGGGAGGCAGGAGCTACCTGCATATTTCCATTGCTGTGCTCATTGATTGATTGTTTTATTGCTATAATGTTTGCTGTTATCAGGGGCTGCGGGAGCTACCTGCATATTTCCATTGTTGTGCTCATTGATTGATTGTTTTATGGCTATGTGTTTGCTGTTATCAGGGGCCTCACTCTGATTTTCCTGGACCAACTTCTGGAAGTACGGCTTGTGTTGCAATCATTAGAGAGAACCAAGTCATTGTTGCGAATGCTGGTGATTCGCGCTGTGTGATTTCACGGAAGGGCCAGGTGGGATGCTATCTTCGAGTTAATTACTGTCTTTCCTGCCTTCTTATACTTTTCTCCTTGGGTAGATATTTTGTATCTGAAGTCGTGTCTGATAGGGCAGCTCAGCATGCCATGGCACTGAACTTGCTAGAGCTGGGTCGTACTTTGTCATGCGCAGTCATGGATGCATTTGTTCTCACAATGATGCATTGGTTATCGTTGATGGTTTAATACCAAGCATCACGTGTCTTTGTGCAGGCATATAATCTATCAAGGGATCACAAACCTGATCTTGAGATTGAAAGAGAGAGGATCCTGAAAGCAGGTGGTTTCATTCATGCAGGACGTGTTAATGGTAGCTTAAATCTTGCAAGAGCTATAGGTATTATGCTATTTTGTTTGTGGAACTTCATTAATCTGCTTAAACACTGGCCAGTTGAGATGCAGTTCGCAATGTCAGTAATGAAGCAAGATAGAAGCTGTAATTAGGATCTATTTTCTAAGTGGCAAATTCACAATTTAAACTTTTGTTTATTTAGGAATAGATGGGAAGAAAAGTATCTATTGGATGAGGTAGCTAGCATATTTTTAACTTCTTTGCAGGTGACATGGAATTCAAGCAGAATAAGTTTTTGCCAGCTGAGAAGCAAGTTGTTACAGCCGATCCAGACATAAATATTGTATGTTCCTTAAAATTCTTCATAAATCGTGCGTGATCATAATGTTAAGACATCTATTATCTGAGAAGTTCTAATGCTATTGGATAGTGCATAATATTCTTTGTTCCATGTGTAAAGCTGTCTCTATTTCAGCGTGTTGTCCATTTAGAGATAGTTTTTTTCCTTTCTAAGAAAAAAGGGAAGAGAACAGTCTCTAATGACCAACACTCAGAAATAGCACTCAGTGGTAAATCATGCCGAATTTTGGAAACTGAAAGTGACCAAATGTCAATCCAACAGTCATTGGATGCTCCGACTTATCATAAAGTTTATCTATGGAACTCCAACTGTTGATCAAGTTTCATTATCCTGCTATTGCAGTTATTATTTTCAGCTCAGTTGTTAATAACCATATGATGAGAAAAGATGGAATAGTTCATAAGGATCAAAGAAGAATCAAATGCAAAGAGTATCCAGGAAGATTGTTTGATCTGAGATACTGCCTACTATGATCCTCCAGAACTGAGTTCCTTTAACTTTTGAAGCCACTTTATATTTTCATCTGTTTGTGGAAGTAGTACTCTAGTAGTTTAGAGGTTCAAAAATGCTGGTACAAGCCAAGTGTATATGTAATACTCGTAATATCTATTGAGTCTCCAGAGATCTCTATTGGGGCCTTATTTTATTGGAGTTGTGTGTTTATAGTAACTCTTTTGGACAAAGAACTCCAGAAGAACAAGCCATAGAACTGCTTCTTACAATTTATGGAAATGGAAATGTTACATTTAGTCTACTTTATCACGAGGAAAACCCCTCACTTGCCCAATGTCAATAAATGGGACAAGTACCTAAGTAGATGCAGAACCGGTGAGGTTCCTGCTTATGCCTCCATGAGAATCAAACTAATCTTTGATTTGGAATGTGCTCGTGAAAACTGAAGTCCGAACTATAGCTCATAGCTAAGATTACCAGATCATTGATATTGCTTCTTTTCGAAATAATCTTCCCCGTTGTATATTATGCAGTTGAACTATTTCTTATCAATATCACAGTCTATAGTTCAATGTACATTACTATTGGTGCTCTGTTCAAGGTATTTATAAAGCATATCCATTTTGTCAATCAAAGATAAAATCCCACAATTTAAATCTGTTGCATTTAAGATCCAACAGAAGAACAGCTTCGTTTGGAATCGGTCTTCTTTCTTGGTGATACATTTAACTTTATGACTTGGATGGAAGGGACAATATTGGTACGAACTGCTGAGAAATCAAAAGTTCTCATCAACTCTGAATTGTGAAATAGTATTAATGCTGCATTGCTTTTCCTCTTCTCCTATATTTCTAAAGAACAGATTCTAACATTTTTTTGTTCTCTAATTAGGTTGAACTATGCGATGATGATGATTTTATTGTACTAGCCTGTGATGGTGTATGGTATGCTTTCTAGACTCTTTGTTTCAATTTGAAAAGTCTGCTAGACATTAAGACTACAACAAAGAAGAATAGATAGGCAGGAAATCTAAGATCAAATTGAAGGAATATCATGCATGTTAACCTTTCCGATTCTGATAGCAATGACCATCTTGTTGAGTTTCATAGTGTACCCTTTTGCTCCTTACATCTGCCATTAGTGACTGACACTACGACAAGCTATTGTACTGGTAATAGATAGTTTGTTCCAAAGAGCCACTGCAAGTAGGACCGACACTACACCGGCAATTGTTGTGATGTAACTGAGTAGATTCTCAAGAATCGTACCCAGGGGTCATTTGGTACAGATATAAGATGAAAGTGGATTGTCATTATGCCATTGAATTATAATGAAGGGATAGTGTATGAGTTAAGAATTAGAATATAGGGTCCTACTGATAAGTGAAAATTGACTTATTTGCTCCGTGTATGTGAAAGATGAAGGGAAAGGCTATTCCATTTTCCTCCGTCCTCCTTCCCCTTCTCTTTGATCTGGCTCTACTCCATTCCTGTGCAGCCTCTCTTTCCATGAGTCATGACTATACTGGTGAAGTCACCAATTCAGGCAGAATCTCTCTCCCCCTCCCTCATCTGACCAAACCCCATGCCTAACCTTGATATGCCCTGCTCTCCCCACCTCTTTGCATGGCAAGCACCTCTTGAACAAGAATATGCTTTGCTTCCATCTCTTTCTCAAACTTTTATTTTCTTCAAATTGTTTGCACCAGGGTAGGCTGCCTACATCGCACCCCCTTGGGGTGCAGCCCTTCCCTGGACCCTGCGTGAATGCGGGATGCTTTGTGCACCGGGCTGCCCTTTCTTTTCTTTTTTTTTTTCCTCCATCCCAATTTGCTTGGTGATACTTGACAGCACACGATTTTTTTTTAAAAAGGAAGACTTTTTCCATGTAAGTTTAAATTACATAAAGTACCAAAAGTAACCTCAGTATCAATAGGACAACATTCAATATTTCAATGCTAAGGATGACTGATCTGTTACTTCATCTTCTCTTCTTCTTCTTTCTTATTGGCCATGTGGTGTCTTGTTTTTCTCTGTACTTCTCTTTTTATAAAAAAGTGACAATAAGTAATTCCTAGAACATGCTATAGAAGGAAAAATGAGATTGTGAAAATTAAACAGTTTCTAGATATAGAAAGGTACCCATTTTTTGGGAAGTAAAAAAAGGAAAAGATTCCATACAAATTGTGACAAAGGAGTAAGTATTTTGCTTGCTAATTTCATTTTTTCCTTTTTGAAATTTCGGTTGCACATCTTTTTAGTTCTTCGGTTTTATCTTTTCGTTTGTTTACAACGTTCCATCCTTTTCTTGCTCAAACAGTTTTTTCATTTCCCCAGCCAGCATATTTGAAAAGTTTTTGCTTGCTTTTTCCTTTCCTCTTTTTGCTGTTGTTTTTGAATATATTGGTTGTATATTTTCTCCTCTTGTAATTTTTCTGTCTTTTGAATATTCCCCATCTTTTTCTTTCTTTTGTCAAAGTTTTCTTTTCCAAGTTTCCTTGGGATTTAGTTTTTGAACTTAAAAAAAAAAATTAGACTTTTGGAGGTCGGCGGATGTACCCTTTTTGTGTAGTTGTGGAATGAGAAATGAATATCAAAATAAATTAGGATTTTCTCATGTAGAACAATTTAACTTCATATACGATAATTTATTACTAAAATTTTATTCTGATATTAAACCAAGGGTTGCACTGGATTAGATAGAATGATTGACTAGTTATCCTATGATACGGAATCCCGAGAACCAAATTCTGGGCGAGGATTTGAAATTTGAGCTATAATCCTCTCATTTCAATCTATTCTAGAGAGTATGCCAGCTTAATCCCTCCAGACTTTTTAAGAAGGCGAAGTTTAGGCATGCCTCGTGGTGAGGGAAAAGCAAAATGCTTTGGGATTCATACAGCCAATTCCAAACTAGTTGGGATTGAGTCATAGTAAATTGATTGATCTGAGTGTTTGCACATCTTCTCTTAGCTTGGATGAGGATCTTCATGTAAAGAATATAGGGCGGTGGCCAGTGATCTTTCACCTTTTGCGTAGACTATGTTTCCTTCTCGACTAATGTATTCAACAATTTTACAATACTCTATCTTGGTTCTCATTTTTCATTGATCCTATGGTTTTTCGGCTCATCTACCACTCTTGCATTGCGCCAAAGTTCTCTGTTCTATTGTCAGAAATAAATTCTACTGATTAGTATGTGTTTCTTGTTTTTTAGGGACTGCATGTCGAGCCAGCAATTAGTGGACTTTATACATGAGCAGCTGAACTCGGTTAGTCTGATGCTTCTGTATCATTAAGATTGGTTACTTAAGTACAAAGTTCAAATGTGTGTTAGCTGTAGCATTGAGATCTTTGAGTTATGTGATATTCATCATATTCACTTTATGGAGGTGCCCAAGGCCAAAGATTATAAAGCCACTAAAGGTGAAACCTGTAGAAAACCTAGGTGAGGAAGTGCATTGTCCATAAAAAACGTTTTGCAATTCTGTTTCTTCCAAAATGACATCTTTTTGCCATGCATGCTTGCCATATTTTGGAACATCCTTATTTGCCACAAATGAAACTTCTTTGCTATTAAAAGAGTATAAGGCTGAAGTTGAACTAAGTATAAGAAGGCACATCCACTACTTTGCACCTCCGGTTTCAAAAAATATGAAAAACTAATAACACTCGTTGTGCATGAGTAATTGTTTGTATAAAGATAAAAAATAAAAAAACAAAGTCTTGTTTTAGTATTAGAGCAGTATGTGCTTGCTTTCTGACCACTCATCTTTTTATGTAAGCAATCAAACTTTTGTTTGCTTAAATATGATCATTTGTTTGGAGCACTGCACTTTCCAAGAAAAGAAAAAAGAAAAGTTCCTCTTTGCTATGATATTTTCTGTTGGAAAAATGTGAATCACTCGCTGTATTTAGATACCAATGTAGGAAATCAATCCCCCCCCCCTTTTCCCCCGTAATATGATGGCACTTGGGAATTCAAACTCTTTGAAGTAATAGTTACCTAGGAAATAAGCAAACTCCAATTATTTTTCTTGGAAATAAGGAGGCTCATCATTTTTACCGCGAGTTCCTGATTTCCATGATTGCACTGATTCTTAGCCTTAGGTTTGTAATGACTCAACTGATTCAATGGGCAAATTATCTTCACTCCTCTCATGTCTTTACTGTATTAACAAATGCAGCCAAGGTTGAGGCCAGCTAAATAGTCCCCAGTCGATTTGCATCATGTTATCTTTGATAATGTTCTGTTCTTTCTTTATCCAATAATGCGCTGCTCTCTGGTTGAGAGTCTTTAACTATAATTGACCTAGGAAGTTTAACTTGTAGGAATCCAAGCTTTCAGCAATATGTGAAAGAGTTCTTGATCGGTGTTTGGCACCTACTGCTGGAGGTGAAGGATGCGATAATATGACCATGATTTTAGTACAACTCAAAAAACCTATTCTCTCCGGGGCTTCTCCACGTGATGAATCATCGGCTTTTCCAGGCGATAAACCATCGGCTTCTCCAGGCGATAAACCATCGGCTTCTCCAGTCGATGAACCATTGGCTTCTCCAGGTGATGAGCTGTCAGCTTCGAGTGAGAAATTTCCTGCTTCAGATGATGTAAATGCTGAATCAAAGCCAGCAGCAGAGTGTGGATCAAGTTCATAGTCACAGATATCCTTTGTTGAGCCTGAAACTTCCTTCTCAAAGTCTAATCTGCAGTTGTAAATGATTGTTTTTTAGCTATGAGGATCAACCACTGAAATTTTACTTTTATTTGCTGCTGGTTGTATATGTTTTTTATATTGTACTATAACTCTGTGGATGACATGTATAGATGACTTGACCAGATGTCCAGATGTCTGACATGAAAACTAAAATCCGAACAAGTTGTTATCCTAATTGATCCCATCCTTTTCTTCTTTTTACAAACTACACTCAGCCTTATCCCTTGGGTGTTGAAGTTGTCGACTTGTTGGATTGAAATGATAACTCCTTTCTCTGTGTAAATACGAAGTAGAGTTAGTAAGTGTAGCAAATTTAATTATATTAATTCGTAGTAGACAAGGAGGGTGTTTGGCTATGCTTATAAGCTGGTCAGTTGGCTTATAAGCTAAAATCAGCTATAAATCATAAGCCCCCCCCCCCCTCCCCCCCCAACTTATGACTTTTCAGCTTATAAGCACTTTTAGTTTGACCAACACTTTTACTAATTTATTCTTAATAATATTTTTAATTCACAAAATACTTTTCCCAAAATAAATTTCTTCACTTTCTTTTCATTCCATATTCGTTGTTAATTCTTTTCTTTACAAAGAAATTCTTAATTATAATCTTTTGAAAAAAATTCAATGGTATTCTAGTCATTTTAACAAAAGAAGCTTATCAGCACTTTTTAATCAAACATATCAACTGCTTATTATCAATTTCAGCACTTCTATCCAAACATGTAAATGCTTATTTTAAAAATCAGTTTCAGCACTTAAAAAAACTCTTCATCACTTCAAGCTTATCAGCTAATCCAAACGGGCTCAAGGTATAAAATACTTTGGAAAAAATGGTATAATATGCTTCAATTTTCGTAGCTCCTGCAGCTTTCCCTTTATGAAATCAATGAGAATACATCATTCTTCCAAATCTTAAATTTTTTCTTTCTTTTCGTATATTTTTCTAGAGCTAATTGGGAAAACATTAGGAAGCCATTGAATTCAAACTCGTGATACTGTAGTTCGAATTATAGTATATTTACGGTATAGTTTCTTAATAACTAAGCGCTCCTAATGAATAATTGATCAATTCACTAACCTTTAGTAAATCTCTAGCATAAAATTCCAATGTTTTCTTTAAAAGGTACAAATAAAATGCAGTCGATGCACAATTAGAAACTAAATAGCCACAAATTTCTCTAGTAACCAAAATTTTTAAAACACATTAAAAAATATGGCTTTTTCACTTTTAGCACGTGCCAGAAACTATATACATTCGGTAGCCGAAAAAGTATATATATACTATTATTTTAAGAGTAAATATACTTTGTCATTGTTTCTAAAAAAAATACACGTGGCAGAAAGGCTGATCAATAGACCAAAGCTAAAGCCCATTAGTAAAGGCCCAACACTTGGTCCCTGTACTAAGGCCCAAGTTCAGCTACCTTATATAAATATCGAAATATCCATTACTAAAAAACCCTAATAGCGAATAGAGTTAAACAGCACTTCATCATCTTCACGGCCTCCTACGAGTTCAACCGAAGATGAAGGTTACTAAATAAACCCTAATTTTCCCCTTAATTGTGTTTTATTAAGTATTTTTAGCTGATTTTTGTTATTTGTTTTGTAGTTCAACATCGCAAATCCCACCACTGGATGCCAGAGGAAACTCGAGATCGACGATGACCAGAAACTGTAAGACAATAACAGTGTGTATATATGCCTCTGTGTGTGTATGTACGTGTTTTTTTTGTGTGTGTGTGTATATCGTGTGTTTTAATCCAGCTTAATTTATTATAGACAGAATTAATCAGAAGTCATTCTCATTTTATGCTACGTGTAAGTGTACGTGTGAGATTGAGAGATAATTTAGTTTTAGAGATCTGTTATTTGTCGCAAATGATGAATTGTTTATTATTGGAATAAAATGGACATAAATAGAGCTGAATGCTTATAGTTTATTAATACGGTCGCAATGTTTATAAAGTATTAATATATGATCGAGCTCAGCTAGTTTGGAATTGAGGGCAGTCTCGTTGATTGATTCGTATAATTGCCAAATATAAAGGATATCGTAATACCTTTATTCCTATTTTACTGTGAGTAGTGAACCTCTGTTCACTTCTTTTTGTACCAGCTATTGTGCTTTTGGTGGAGCTTATAATAATACTGTAGGGATTAGTGTGAATTTATTTTTCTGTCTCTAAGACAAATTATTGAACATTGGAATGAATGAGCCTAGATGGAGCGGAATGAACGGTGTAATGGATTGATATAGCTGACCTTAACTAATATTTATATGAGCCATAGTAGTCATCTCTGTGTTATAATTATAACTTTTTACTTAGCATGATAGGTGTCAATTGATCTCGGAAATAGCCTCTCTACTCCTTCGGGGTGGGTAAGGTCTGCGTTCACATTATCCTCCCTAGACTCCACTAGTGGGATTGTACTGGGTCGTCGTTGTTGTGTCAATTGATGGATTTATGTAGCAGTCTCTGTATTTTGTTTGAACATGTATGTCCAATCTTGTTTATATCAACAATGATGCATTCATAATGTATTTTGAAGTAGCATTATCTAAGCTAAAGCCTTTAAATGCAGCCGAGCCTTCTTTGACAAAAGGATCTCCCAGGAGGTTAGCGGAGATGCTTTGGGGGATGTAGGTTTCCGTTCCATTTTTCTACGCAGTTTTTTGGTTTAAATCATTAAATTTCGTCAACTCTTTCTATAATTGTCATTTTCAATTGACAGGAGTTCAAGGGTTACGTTTTCAAGATTATGGGAGGATGTGATAAACAAGGTTTTCCAATGAAGCAGGGAGTGTTAACTCCTGGCCGTGTTCGCCTTCTGCTCTACCGAGGTATGTTTAGAATGATCTTGATGGGCACACCTAAATTGTTCTTTGCATCAAAAGCTATGATTGTAAGATTTTTTAAAAGCTGTTATTTTAAGTACCTAAACATTTACACATCAAACAGGTACCCCTTGCTTCCGTGGTTATGGTAGGCGAAATGGAGAGCGCAGAAGGAAGTCTGTCCGTGGATGCATTGTCAGTCCTGATCTTTCTGTTTTGAATCTGGTTATTGTTAAGAAGGGAGAGAAAGATCTTCCTGGGCTGACCGACACTGAAAAACCAAGGATGAGAGGACCCAAGAGGGCTTCTAAGATTAGAAAGCTCTTCAATCTTTCCAAGGAAGATGATGTCAGGAAGTATGTTAACACATACCGTAGAAATTTCACAACCAAAACTGGTTAGTTCTTTACTATTATAGCTGCTTGTCATTAGCTATTAGTACATTTGTTCAAGTGTGTTTGTGTCTGCTCCTGATGAAGTGGAAATCTTGTACTTTACTTAAATGTTATTATTATGCTCTGTGGGGACAGGGAAAAAGGCGAGCAAAGCTCCTAAAATTCAAAGGTTAGTGACACCCTTGACTTTGCAAAGAAAGAGAGCTAGAATTGCTGACAAGAAGAAGAGAATTGCCAAGGCCAAGTCAGAAGCAGCTGATTATCAGAAGCTTCTTGCTACTAGGTTGAAGGAGCAAAGAGAAAGGCGCAGTGAGAGTTTGGCTAAGAAGAGGTCTAGACTCTCTGCAGCTTCTAAGCCATCTATTGCTGCTTAAGATCAGTGAGATCATAAGAGATGGAAAAAAGGATCAGTGAGATCTAATTCCTGCTATTTTTGTAACTGGTTCTTTTAGTTATTGCTCGGATGTCTTATGTGGTTTTGGTGGTTTCTAGTGTTCTGATATGATGACTTTCATCTGATAGGTTTTCACATACAATTATCTTTCAGCTTCCAGATTTTGGATACTTTGTCTCTGATCTATCTATATACAACGATCTACTGTTTTATGTTTTTCTTGGGATTGATCAGTTCTTTTAGGTTACTTTTCTGACTTAAATCTGTTCTCAACAGTCTTCTAAAATTGTTGAGGTTGATGACTATAAAATTAGAGAATCATAGTCATGATATGTCTTCACCATCTGGATCATGAAAGGTGCAATTGTCATCCTTCTGTGTGTTGTGCCTTTTAATGATTCATCTTGCACCTGAATTGAACTCCCAACTTGTCAGTTGTAGCATGTTCTGGTCAGAACTTTGTTGGCACTGAAATTTGAATGGCTAAATTCTTCACACAATGGCGTTGAGCTATCTTGGACACCAGGTAATGCTGAAATTAAGTATAGTAAGGCATCATTTGTTTTTTCAAGATTAAGACGTCTGAATCTGAATACACATCTGAATATCAAGATGTGTATTAAGATTAAGACGTCTGAATATGAATGCACATTTGAATATACTAAGATGTATATTAAGATCTGAATAGGATTAATTAAGACCGTTTGATTTTTAACATCTGAATGTATAAAATTTATCTTTATTTGAAAATTAATAAACATAAAATGCAAATGAAATACTAACTAATATAATATTCTATCAACAAAATATATAATTTTTTTAAAATATAATAGTTGTTGGTGGTGATGGCTAACGGGTGAATGTCGAGTAGAGGCGGTGCTAGGTGGTAGTTTTGGTTGATGATGGTGGTTCATGCTAGTAGCTAGTAGTGATTGGTAGCGGTGGCGATTATGATTGAGGATGGTGGTGATGGTGATAGTTAATAATGGCGGGTGGTGGTAATAGGTGTGACTGAGGAAGGTGGTGGGTGGGTGGTGGTAGGTTATAAGACGGGCAGTACCGGCTGTGGTTGTTGATGGTGATGGGGTGGTCAGTTGTGGTAGATGAGGTGGATAAGTGTTGATTGTGGGTGAGAATGATGGTGGCCGGAGTGGTGGGGATAGTGGGTGGTGATGGTTGATAATGGTGGCGGATATGATTGAGGATGATGATGGCGTGGTGGTGGTGGTGCGGGTGGTGGTGGTAGTTGATAATAGTAGGCGGTGGTGGCATGGTGGTAGTTGATAATGGTAGGCGGTGGTGGCAGTTAATAATGAATATGTGATAGCATCTTAATGAAATTAAGTCTCTGTTATAGATCTTAATCATACAGACCTATTCAGACCCATTAAGTGGTTGTGATGTAAAAAAACAAACACACTTAATGATTAGGATCTGAATAATTAAGATTCAGACTTTAAAAACAAACGCACTTAATGTCTGAGATCTGAATGATTAAGATTCAGACCTCTATTAAGTGCAAACAAATGAGACCTTTGTATGTTTGCTAACTTATAAGGTTTGGTAATAATCATAGCGAAAGGCAATCAGAAATGACAGATTTGATAGTATAATCCTATTGCAATGTTGTTTATTGGATTTCATTGTGACACAAGATTTGCAGCACATACTTAAAAGGCAAAATAGCTTGACAAACACCTCTACTATCCCGGCCCTCTACTCTATGAAGTTTAGACCAGATACCTCAATTTGGTGGCCGATGACCGAGCTTATGTGCCATTTATGCATTTAAAATTCATGTTTTTAAGCGAGTTGAAGTGTCAAAACCTAACAAGTAGAGGTGTCTGCCATGCTATTCTTTGATATTTGCATCATTGCATTCGAAATCCTATAGCTTCCTCAATATGGTTGTGTAAACTTCCTTTTACTTTGCGATCATTCTACTAGTAACAAATAAAAACGGTAAGATTCTGCTTAACAGTGTATAACAACACTATCAACTTCAACTAACCAAAACTAAAATACCCAGTAAACAGACGTCTAGAAGATTGTGGCTGTCTCACATTTTAGTGCCACCGTGAACTCTCCATGACCCCCGTAAATATTGGAGTATACTGTCGGAAATGTTGGTAATAAACTAATAATCAATGTTTTATATACTTTTTTACTACTCGTACAGGCTTGATAGAGTTAAATTATATTGAAACTGATTCCATTTTGGTGTTATTTTCATTCTATCTATCTTGTTAAATTGGTCCTATGACTTTTTACAATTTTGTGTTGTCCGATCGTTCATATCTTTTCTATTCGAGTTCATATCTTTTCTATTCGAGTAGAGTTTATGAAACATAGAAATTAAATTGATACACGAAGCAAAAAGTCTATTTTAAATGCTTTTGCAATCAAATTGCTCATTTAAAATAAAGTACAAATATGCAACAACAAAAGAGGAGCAGAGAACTAAACGAAGATGGACTGAAAGAAGTAAGAAACGAGAATCGAGGAGAATTAAATTTTCACTTGATATAGAATATAGTTTGAGCTAAATCTCATCTGGAATAAGGAGGCAGATGGAGGAGGAGAAGATGGTCTAAAGTTGCAAAATTATTAAAAAATGGGGTTAAAAATTAAACATCAACCCCACAAATGATCATATTTGTGCCAATAATTGTTACTCCCTCCGTCCACTTTTAGTTGTTCACTTTTGACTTTATACTCCCTTTAAGAAAAAATTAAATGAAGTATAAATTTTATAATTTTACCCATAATAATGATAGCATTTCCAAAAGTCATGGGAAATGAGTAGTTAATGATAAAGGTAAAATAAGAAAAAATATTATCTTTCTCTTGATTTAGTATAGTGAATAAGTAAAAGTGAAAATGTATTTTTAGTACAATAGACAAGTAAAAATAAACGGAGGGAGTAGTTAATTTTATTAACTCTATTTAAAAATGTTATCTTTAATTGACAGGAGTCCAAGGGTTTTGTTCTCAAGATATGGGGAGGATGTGACAAGCAAGATTTTCCAATGGGTCTTGTGCTGTTGCGGGAAATAATCTTTTCAATAAACATCTTTGGTGAAAGAGGACTTAGAATTAGGGCCGTACATAATTTGGTAAATATCGAATTAGTGTATCGAAATCGTAAATTTTGGTATTTGGTATGGTATTTGGTTTAAGTTTTAAAAAAAATTGGTATTAGGTATGGTATTTGGTATTTTAAACTAAAATACCAAAATACCGATACCGTACCGAAATATATATTATATTACACAAAACACATATTATCAATTATAACATAAATATAAAAAATCTTAAATTTTACTTTCCGTTATTCTCAAAGTTCATCAATTAACTCTAAACAAGTAACAAGACATTTCTAATGATCAAATATTCTTTTATGTACAATTTTCTCTATTTGGGTCGATATGTGCTAGTTTTGGACAAAATTTTTGTCACCAAACATTTTCTGTTTTGTATTTTTGAGTACTTTAATTAAGAATATTAGTGTATGGCTCTATGCACTAGTTAGTATTCAAACCGCATAAACCGAAGTTACCGAACCGAATAAATCGAAACAGAAAGGAGAAAACCGAACTATACCGAATTTAATTAGGTACGGTATTGGTATAGGATTTTAAAAAACCGAATACAGAATGTTGATACCCAATTTTTCCTTACATATTTTTAAACATATACATATACTTTCAAAATATTACATATGCAGTTATAAGCAATGTTTTAAAAGGCGGAGGCGTGAGGCGAGGCGTAAGCCTTGAGACATGAGGCGTAAGTCCTACGGATCTTTAAATTTTACTAATTTCAAGAACTTTAAGATAATATAAAATATAAAATAATTATAAAAAACCACAAAATTATAACAAATAATCTATTTAACTATATTTATAAATTTTAATTCAACTATGAATAGTACAAAAAGTATGACATATCATAATATGCAAATTAGTTGCAACGTCATTACAACTCATCAAAAGTAATATATTCGATGCGAAATCTTATATGTATCTCTTTAGGAGTAATAAATCTTGAAAGAATTTCGATATTATAATTAGGGAACTCTCAACCTTGTAAAATTTTTCTTAATTTGACATCTTAAAAAAATAATGAACATAAAATACTCTCAACTTAATGATTTATGATTAAGAAAAGAGTTAATTTGAAATTGCAACGGTTTATTAAGAAAAAATGATAATTTACAAGGTTAGTTACACACAATTGCATAAAGTTCTATAGGCGAGCCCAGTACGCTGGACGTTGGGCGTGTCCTGGGTGTTAGCCCCGACGGCCGAGGCGTAAGTCTCACGGAACTAAGCCACACACATAAGTTTAGGGGCATTTTACGAGTGCTCCGCCCCAGGGCGAGCCCCGGGCGAGTCCCGATTCTGCATTTTAAAACAGAGATTATAAGCATGCATAAGTATTTTTATAATTTTTCTATAGTTTTAAAAGCTCCAAATTAATTTATTTCTTCTCCTTTTATTATTTTAATATCCAATAATTATCCTTCATACTACTTTTGTGATTATTTAGCTATCTAAATTTATTATTTATGCCAACATTGTGTTTAAATATTTTTAGTGCATTTTTATAATTACATTTACAATTTTTAGGCTAAATTGCACATCTTTGCAATAATAGCCCATACTAATGTATAATTACATTATTTATGCACAAAATGGTCTTTTATATTTTTAAAATATTAAATAACTATTTTAAATCATTTTAGTACACAAAGATATTTTTGGAATTCATTTATTATTTTTTTATAAATTATTTAGTTATTAAAAGTTGCTATTTAAAATCTGGCCCTATTTTTTTTTATTTCAATTCTGGTCCTAATTTGACCTAATACCCAGCCCAAGTAGAAACTAAACCCACCCAGCCCAAACCATAATGCTCGACCTGGCCCCAATCTCATTCAATCTCGGCCGTTGATCATAGAGATCAACGACCAAAATTAATCCCTTCCTTTTTTAGTTCCAAACGACCCCCCAAACCCTCTCATTTCTCACCATCCGCCGCCCTGAAATCCTTTTCCTCTCCAAAAGCTCTCAAGCCCTAGCCCTAATTTACCCACATCGCCGGTCATCTACTGCCTTTCATGGTGTTTCCCCACCACCACCAGGCCTCTAATGGCCTCCCTCACGTTGGTATTGCCATCTCTAAGGTCCTCGAGGGACCAGGGTCAGTCCGCTTGCATCTATGGCCCTTTCTCGCCTGTTTCAAGCTGTTCCGGTTTGGTTCCGAGTAAGATCTTCCTATATCGTCATGAATCTAGGGTTTCTAAGCTTGTTTCTTCATCTCTGTGATTGTTCTTCTCGAAACCCTAATTTCTTCATTCTGAACTTCTTAGATCTATACAGATCTGAGATGGTTTGGACCTATTTCATATGAATTTTACAATAACCTTTTGATTCTTTACAAGAATCGTCTGATTTTCGAATGATTTTTCATCTTTCTCTAAACTAGGGTTTCCGGAAATTTCTTTTTCCAAAACATTTGATAATTTTGAGTGTTTAATCTTCTGTTTCCTATATGTTTTAACCGATTTCGTTAGGGTTGCTCTAACCTTAACTTGTTTATACTAAAAGCCCTAATTTTTCGACATTCTTTGTTTGGTTTTTGAGTACTTATGTACTGACTTTGTTCTTGCCTTGGTTCTTGTGATTTTTCTTTAGCCATTTAGATGTCTCGTGATTTTCTTATCCTAATATGCCTCTACTAAGTTTCTTGGTTCAACTTTTCTACTGATTCTATATGTCTATGTTCATTCTGACTATTCATGGTAAGACTGTATTTTTCTCCTTAAATCAGGGTTGTTTGGAATTTTGGATTTACCGATTTGCTTCGTTGAAACCTATGTGTTGAATCTGGATTATTCCTTTCTTGCCTATTTGGATTGTCTGTGATATTTGCTGGCCCTTTACGTGATTTTCTCTTTTAATTAAACCCTTGATTATTCTGAAGTTCTTATTTTGGTTTGATTTGAACTCTTTCCATTTACAAAATCTTTGATTCTTACTGCTCTACTCGGTTTGACTTCTTGCCTTAATTAGTTTTCTCTTGCCTTATTTGTTATTTGCTGATTCTTGCCAATTGTTTCCTTAACTGAACTCCTGTTCATTCACCCCTAATTACCTACTCTCTACCCAAGTCTTACTTGATTCCCTTCCTTAAATACCTGTCCTACTTTTACCGTTGATTGATTATCCCTTAATTAAGGGGAAGACATACTGATTTTATGTGTGTGATTGATTCTGTAAATTTCCTTAATTGCTACATGATTGATTCTTTACCTTGTTTTGTTTAACTCTTGATTACTATATATGCCCTCACCTATTCTCACTTCAGAGGACACGAACACTAGTTCCTCCACACTCTCACGCTCTAAAAGCCCTCTATTCTCTTCTGTTACTTGTAACTCTCACTAACCCAGCCGGCTGTAAGCCAAGGCTGGCTATTTGCATCATCTCTGCTCTACACTCTGTATTCTCTCCTTAACTGGTATGTCCTAATTCAATTCAAATCCCAAAACTATATGTTTCTTTGTTGCTACAGTTCATTAGTTGTGATTCCCAGTCCTGTTTACTATTCTACTATCATGTGCAATATGTAATCATCATGCTTAGATTATACTACCTAATTACTGTGTCATTCAACATGTTTAAGTTTGGTTCTGTTAAAAATTACAATTAGTATACTGTTTAGCATGCCCAATCCTGCTTTAGATAATTGCAGGAATCCTATTTGTTCACTAGTATGTTCAAGTTGCATTGTTTGTGTGTTGGTCATGGTTAAAGACCTATGTGTTCTCAGCATGTCTTTGTAACTAACTTGTCAATTCCCTGACTTCTTGAAGAACCTGTGTATTTGTCTGCTGTCAATAAGGTGCATTCTATGTATCCCCTACCCTTTTCTCCTTATGTGAAGTCTGTTTGCCAAAGTGTTTTTCTGAGGCTGTTCTGAGACTGGCATGCTGATTTCAAAATATTCTTTTTTTTTCAACTACTGTTTTACTCAAACCAGTACAGGTTTTCAGAAAACTCTTTCATTCCTAAGACCTTCCTTGTTCTGTTTACTAAACTCTTTCAAATCATTATGCACTCTCACACTACTCTTAGATTACTAAGTCCTGCCCCTCTGGTATGTGTACTGCCTTGAGACCATTGAGATCTCTCTGAACTCTGGCATATCAGGGCTGGCCCTTCCACTGCACATAAATCAGTTCATTTGGAAAGGTCTAGGTGTGAGCACTGTCCGGGATCCTTGAGGTCCTTAGGGAACTCTGACACACCTAGACATGAAATTGGCTATGGAACTTTGGGCATTTGAGACTACTGGAGGCTTGGAAATCACTTTGGGCGTACTTCAGGCTCCCTATAGTTTAATTTCTGTTCTATTTATGTAATTCATTCAATTCCTGGTCTGTAATAATTAGTTGTAAACAAACATTGGGGTGATTAGTGAAAAAGGGTGGGTAGTCATATACTGTGGGTAAAAGTGGGTAGATACCATGCCTATAGGGTCCATGTTGATTCAAATGTGTTTGTTAGATAACATGCCTATAGGATCTGCTTTGGTTTTGATAAGTTCTGCTTGCTTTACTTCTACACAAATTAGAAGCCATGCCTATAGGATCTAATTCAGCTTTAATAATAGAGATCATGCCTATAGGATCTAAATCAGCTCTAATAGAAATCATGCCTATAGGACTTAAAATCAGTTTACTTAGAAAAACGGTTTAATTCATGCTTGTTTATTCTGAATCAGTTTAATTAACTAATCTGTCCGCTTTTTAATAAGTTTTCAAACGCTGCCTTAATTAATATTGCTAGGAAGCATGCTTATAGTATCTCAAGTTGTCCGTTTCAAAATCGTTTACTGCTTTACTGCATTCCTGATCACTAATAGATACCATGCTCATAGGACCTCACTGTTATACGCCTAGGCAAGCCTATAGGGCGATTAAAATCCTGCAACTATAAAACTGTGCTTTGTTATTTGAGATTGCTCACATTCAACAGGTCTAAAATCAGTAGGCAAGCCGAATAGGTCATTGAAACTTTGGTCCTAATTCAATATTGTATACTCTCTGTTCACCTAGATATCATGTTCTAAGGTTTCTCTCTTAAATACCTGAAACAGTTGTTTGAGACGTGCACTTATTTGTTCTGCTTGTGGAGGTAAAATGTGAGCCTTTAATTGTTCCCCCCTTTAAATGCAGTCCTAATTGTTTTGGTTGACGCTTAGACTTTTCTGCTTTAAACACATTAGGATGGTCTAGAACTACCTAAATTAGAGGTCCTAAATAACTCCAGGGCCGCAAGGAAGGGACGGGTAGAGCACGCATAGGATATCTTTCAAGGTTGCTAGAACGCTTTAGGCTATGACCAAGGGGAGGGAATTGGGTAGTAAGGATATGATAACTATGCACTAATGTCACGTGTAGCCCGTCATAAAGGAGTGATTATCGGGCATTGTGTGGGTATGATTTTGTAGGCTAACCAACCTAGGACCCCTCTTTCCCAACTCCCATTGTTTAAATGAATTTACTTTTCTTTATATATGTGCAAATTGTTCAAACCTTTTCCCTTGTTTCATTACTTGAATCATACATGTGCTTAGAATGTCAAAACATGCCTTCACTTGCAAGTACGTGTTAAAATTGTTTCTCTATTAAAATGACTAATTCACATGAGTTTAAGTTCGGCCGGGACCCAGCATTGTAGACCGCGAGGGGTGCCTAATACCTTCCCCTCAAGGTTATTTCGAGCCCTTACCCTAATCTCTGATAATGCAAACTAGTGCATGAGTTAATTGTTCAAGGTTCCCTAACGCACCATAATCTGTTAGGTGGCGACTCTTCAAATACCCAATTCCCAAAAGGAAAAGAGTTGATCCCCCATGAAATGTCGAAACCCAGATGTTCTCCGCGAGGAGGAAACAAGGGGGCGCGACAGCATGGCGACTCTGCTGGGGATGTATTAGGCTCTTACCGTAACGAACTTATTTTATGTGAATTAGTCCAAGCATGCCTTATCCCGTATACCTTTTACCCTTTATTTGGATTTAACTGCTTATTTATGATTTCTTTATCTTCTGAAACTGACTTGTCTCTTTGTTTTCTTTTTCCGTAACTGTCTTTCAATTATTTAAATACTGCATTTATTATTTTCTTACGTGCAAATACTTGACAACATGCTGTTATTGTTGCATATATCATACTCCACATCATATTCCACTCATGAGTATCAAGTCCTATAGCAATGCTTGATGAGTGGTTGCGCTCTTCCAATTTATTACCCTTAAATTCGAAAAGTCTTATTTGCGGTGAAACTAGTCGATCAGCGGTGCAGTCGACGGTTTCATGCCTTTCCCCCTCGAGTTGTCCGCTTGAGGGTACCAGTCTAGACCCCCATAGTAACCTTACTCTGATTGAAATTGTGCATGCATCATGGTCAAACCTAGTCGGATTAATATGTTGTCCACATAATAATCCTTTAAGACAAGCCTTATCCAAAAGTCCACCGGGGTTTCCATAATCTCAACGGATACAACCAGGTTCTGTGCATTAATTTGGAGAACTAAATGCCAATATGCTTAACATGAGTGTACAAATAGTCGAGTCTGGTGGGGGAGAAGGGCCTAACCTTTTTGTTTTGCAGAAAATGAGGCATGAGGTCCCTAGATTCGGCATCGTCAACAACATTCCACCCTTGCTACTAGATTGGTGGGAGGACCTTTCCTCAAGTGACAAGAAACACGTAAGAAAGAACTTGGGAAATTTACCTTCTCTACTAGACATTGAGCCAAACAATAGGTTAATTGAGGCTGCCATTTTGTTCTAGGATAGCGAAAGGGCTGTGTTTCGTTTTGGCGACATAGAAATGACACCACTTCTAGAAGAAATTAGGTGACTTGAGGGATTGAATTAGGATAGCCCTGGGTTATTGGTGCCGGAGAACCGTACTGGTAAAGGGTTTTTAAAGATGATGGGGCTGAAGAAAAATAATGACTTGGGATGCCTGAAGGAATCTTACATACCCTTCGAATATCTGTATGAGAGATATGTCCATAGAAAGTCATACCGTACCTTCCATGACGAGCTTTCTATCACTTCTCTGGGCCACATCCACCGCAGGGTGTTCATGTTCATTGTGTGCTTCTTGGGCCTGATAGTATTCCCAACGAAAAGGGAAAGAATCCACACTAGGTTGGCCATGGTCGCCAAGACTTTGATGGAAGGGATCAATGGACAGACATACACCATAGTCCCCATGATCATAGCCGACATCTACAGGGCTCTGGAGCGCAGTCAAAGAGGGGTCAAGCATTTCGAGGGTTGTAACCTGTTGCTGCAGTTGTGATTATTAGAACATCTTCAAAGGGGCCAGTATCGCCAAGAATTTTTGCGAAGGGCTTGGATGACCATATTGCCTTCCATCACCCCAAGTGGATGACCTATATTCCGGACAGGTTTGCTCAGCCGGAAAGTGCCAAAGAGTGGGTAGAGTTCTTCGACAATCTGATCGAGGAACAAGTGCAATGGATGTTTGAATGGTTCCCAACAGACGAATTTATCATCAGATCCAGGGACGTTCCACACTTGGTGCTGATTCGGTTGAGAGGAATATACCCTTATGTCCCTATCCGAGTTATAAGGCAAGCAGGAAGGAAACATGTTGTACCAAGGGTTGCCAAGATGAGTCATTTCAGAGCCGACTTTCAAGACGACGACGTCCCTTACAAGTGCCAAGCCCAGCACACGTGGCACTGCAAAATCATTGTGGAATAGAACACCATTGAGCCTGACAGCTATCATGCAGGGTGCGAACCTCTCTACCCGACATGGTTAGAAGACAATCTAAAGGGAATGGTGAGGCCAGGAGCCGGCCGAGGGAATAGAATCATAGACGAAGAAGCTGAAGCTCAAGTCAAATACAACAGGCTGCGCAAGAGGGTCCACGACTTTGAGAATGAGCACCGGAAAATACACGAGAGGAATGTGAGGTTGATCGGAGAATGGAAAGAAATGGCAGTCACTTCCAACAGAAAGCTGGAATATCTGGAGCGAGGATTAGTGGAGCTGGAGGGTAAAGTCATAAAGAGGATCGAGGATTGCCAGAACGCTGAAGGGAGTGAAGGAGGACATCTGGCCAGAGCCTACTTGCTGCTAGGTCTGCGCGAGCTGGGGAACCTGTACGATGGAGTCAAGAAGATCGAATCTGGGGAAGGTCCTTCTAGGACCAAATAGACTAGATTTATTTGCTTTCCTAAAATGTAATAAGGCCAAGTGCCAATAGTGACTTACTTTTCTATTATCCTAGTGTCATTTTGGGATTCGTCTATTTTTCATATTATGAAATGAGGCATTTGTTGGCATCTAAAGTTCTCCAAATCTATTTGTCGCTAGGCCTACCACGGGCACAACGAGGCTCCCAAATTAGGATGCGAATTTATATTCTCGCGATATGTGTTTAAATACCGCAACATTCATAACCCCTACTAACTTGTTACCTTTTTGTTTTTTCCTTTATTTTGATTATTCCCATTCCCTAAGGTTGGTTCACTCATACTGGCATCATCAGCGTACCATACCAGATCTAGAGGCCCTCCACCTCCTCCTCCTCCAAGCAATACAAAAGGCAAAGGAAAAACAAAAATGGATGACTTAAGTGGTATTCGAAAGGAGAATGTTGAGAACGCAGAAACTTCAGACGGTCGGAGTACTCCGGCACCAAATGATCTAGTCTTGAGATTGGAACAAAAGATACTGGAGCTACAAGGGGAGCTTGAGCAGGTTCGCAACTTGGCGAACTTATCACTCACCCTGAATGTCCCCGACATCAACCAACAACACAAAGAACCCAACACCTCCCCAAAACACACCAAACCAACATCCACAAAACCCTCCTGCACCACATCAATACACAACCCCACCTCAAAATCTCAATCCCTTACCAATACCAACTCCACCACAACACCACCACCAATCAATCCAGTACCCACCAACCGCCACTTACCACAATCCCCAAAACACACCACAACCCATTCCAGATCCTCAAAACTCAACCAATGACCATCACTACACCCAAGTCCTTGACACTCATCAAAACAACCCCATATATGTGGAGACCATATCTCACTCTACTCAACCAACTTCCTATGCACCAGAATCCTCAGAGAAGGACTAGCTCATAAAAACATTGGCTGAAGAACTCAAGAAATTGACAAGTCGGGTTCAGGGTATCAAAGGTGGCAAAGGGATAGAGGGTTTGAATTATGAAGACCTATGCATACAGCCAGATGTAGAACTGCCGGAGGGGTACAAACCTCCTAAGTTCGAGATGTTTGACGGTACAGGTGATCCTAGGGACATCTAAGGACCTATTGTGACAAGCTTGTCGGGGTCGAAAAAGATGAAAAGATCCGGATGAAACTCTTCATGAGGAGTCTTACTGGTGATGCTTTGTCCTGGTACATCATCCAGGATCCCAAGAAGTGGTCCAATTGGGTAAGTATGGCATCAGATTTCATGGACCGATTCAGGTTCAACACGGAAAACGCACCCGATGTTTTCTACATCCAGAATCTTAAGAAGAAACCCACTGAGACTTTCCGTGAGTATGCTACCCGCTGGAGGTCGGAAGCGGCCAAGGTCAGGCCATCTTTGGACGAGGAACAGATGAACAAGTTCTTCGTCAGAGCATAGGACCCGCAGTATTATGAAAGGTTGATGGTTATTGAAAACCACAAATTCTCCAACATCATCAAACTTGGGGAAAGAATTGAGGAAGGCATCAAAAGCGGGATGGTAACGAATTTTGAGGCATTGCAGGCCACAAATAAAGCATTGTAATTAGGCGACATATCAGAAAAGAAAGACGTTGGGGCAGTAATGGTAGCTCAGGGCCCGAAATGCCCACTTACTTATCGGACACCTCCACCCACATATCAAACACCTCCATCCACATACCAAGCACCACCACCCACATATCAACCATCATCTCCCAGATATTCCTAACCAGCCACTGTCTATCATACCTATAACTCCCAACCATCTCATTTCCAGTCACCTCCAACTCACCAAAATTATCCAAGACCAAGAGCCGATTTTGACGGTAAGCCACCCAAACAATACACCGCTATCGCTGAACCCATTGACCAGCTGTATTAAAGGTTGAAAGCCGCAGGTTACGTCACTCCTGTTCCCGCTATGGCATTAGAGAATCCATCCCAATGGGTCAAACCTAATAAAACTTGTGCGTACCATTCCGGTATGAAAGGGCACACCACCGATGAGTGCCGAGCATTGAATGATAAGATCCAGACGCTGATTGACAACAAGGTCATACAGGCAAAGGAAGCCACACCCAATGTTCGCAACAACCATCTCCCTGATCATATAGGTGGTGGAATACATGTGATAGAGATAAACGAAGAGTGGGATCCTGAGGGTCGATTGGGCTTATCCGGGAAGGTGATGACTTTAAACCCTCAGTCACCCTCACTCCTATTGTAGTACAGACTCAGTCACCAATCGAGGTTGAGGTAGCCACATCAGTTCCATTTGAAGTAGAGGTGGCTCCACCCGTGGCTATCCCTATTCCGTTTGAAGTAGAAGTGGTCGCACCTTTCACAGTGACAGTATCGACCACACCTCCTTTCAATTCAAAAGCAATACCTTGGGATTATGTCGCCGAAGCTCGGCGAAAAGGAAATGAGAAGATGGAGGAATCCGACGCCGCACAAGGAATGACTAGGACCGGAAGAATCTGTACACGTGAACACCTGGGAGGACCAAGTAAGGATTCCACTGCCAAGCCGCCTGTCATTGAAACAGGGCCAGATGACCTTTGGAGGAAAGTACAAGCAAAGGAGTATTCCGTCATTGATCATTTGAACAAAACCCCGGCTCAAATATCCATCCTGTCACTGTTGCAAAATTCAGAGGCGCACAAGAATGCTTTAATGAAGTTTTGAGCGAAGCTTATGTGCCCAATAATATCACAAGCGGAGAAATGGCTAACATGGTAGGACAGGTGTTGGAAAGTCATAAAATCACTTTCCACAAAGATGAGTTGCCGCCTGAGGGTTTGAATCACAATAGGGCACTGCACATCACAGTGCGATGCGAAGACTACTTCATTACCAGGGTCCTAATTGATGGAGGATCCAGCCTCAATATTTGCCCATTGAAAACACTGAAGAGGTTGGGCAAAGGCCCATACGAGATACGATAAGGGACCATGAACGTGAAGGCTTTTGATGGGTCTTAGAGAGCTACCATCGTAGAAATTAATCTCTGTCTGCAGATGGGCCTAAGTGGTTTGATGTCGAGTTTCAGGTACTGGACATATCTGCATCCTACAATCTGCTGTTAGGACAACCATGGATACACACCGCTGGGGCTGTGGCATCAACCTTGCATCAGGCAATAAAGTTTGAATGGAACCATCAAGAGGTGATCATTCACGGGGACGGAAGTAACCCCATTTACACCAGCCAAACCATCCCGGTTATCGAAAACAGAAGGAGCTAGAAGGGGAAACCAATCATCACATCGAATGTGCCAACACCGTTGATAAAGAAAAATGGTGGAGTAGCAAAATAGAAAGCATACTGGCATGGTCCGGGTATGAACCCAAGAAAGGGCTCGGGAAGAATCTCCAGGGTATTACTAAACCGATACAGCTGAAGGGTCATGGTACTACTTTTGGGCTCGGATACCAATACACATGGCAAGAGTATAAGGATTGGTCGCCTCCATGGTGTGGACCGTATTACCCTATCGAGCAACCAGTGCCGCATCTAGATCAAGCTTTTCACTAGACTGACACAATATGGGGAACTGCAGAAGAAGAGGCATTAGCTGGGCTGAAGAATCTATTCTTGGAGGACGAAGACATGGACTGCAGTGCAATAATTGAGTAGGAGGAGGAAGAAGGCCTCACTATTCAGAATATGGAGAAGGGAGCTGTTCTAAGGAACTGGACCGCCACGCCATCCCGGGCCCGCCGAGTCCCTGGGTAGCCTGGCAGATTTTATTTCTATAGCCATTCTAGGCATTTAAGATTTTTAGTAACTTTGTTTTAAAGACTTATTTATTTCAAAATAAATGCTCGATTCATCGAGCCGTACTTGTCTGGATGTTTTTCAGTTTTAATCAAATGCATTGCTCTTTATTATTCATTATTATTTTCTACACTTTTTCTTTCTACAGCGTTATTATTACTTTTCCTTATGAACCGGCGACTGTGACATGTAATGAGGCAACGCAATATGAGGATAGTGATTCAGGTGAAAAAGATGAAATACCCGAGGAAGTTGTCAGGGAGGTTGAAGACTTCGAGAATAAGCCTAAGTCCAACCTGGACGAAACCGAAGCAGTAAACTTGGGGGACGCCGAGACCGTTAAGGAAACTTGCATCAGCATTCACTTATCACCAACAGAGAAGGAAGAGTACATCCGCTTCTTAAAAGAGTATGAGGACATTTTCGCATGGTCATATGATGACATGACCAGTTTGAGCACGTCCATAGTGGCTCACAAGTTACCTACCGATCCAAATGATGTGCCAGAGAATTTCGGCACATTTAATAGAAATTTCTTAGATTTTAGCTTGCTTTAAATGCAATTATCTTTTATACTTATGTAATTTTAGTGTTTTTGCAGTGTATGAGGTTTATGGACCTAAGAGCATGGAAATAAAATCAAAAAGCCACAAAAAGACAAGAAAAGAGCAAAATGCATCGCAAATGTGGAAATGCGGACCGCGAATCCAACATGCGGGCCGCATAATGCTCAAGGGAATCGCAAACTCCAACAGTTTGTCGGCCAAAGTCCAGTGCAAGAAATGCGGTCCAGTCTCCGATCGCATAACAGGTTTGCGGGCCGCATAATGGACCACAAACTCATTATGAAAGTTGCTGAAGGTGGAAAATGCGATGCGAAATGCGATCACATATCTAAAATGCGGACCGTAGAACGTGAATGCGATGAAGGCCTAGAAACTAGGGTTTGAAGATGCGATGGCCATGGCGAGAATGCGGACCGCATGTCTGTTATGCGACAGATATGCGGTCTCATAACTGACCGAAAAGGGTATTTTTGTCCGATTTTTGTCCCGAGTTTTGACCCACTATAAATAGATTTATTGGGGTTTTGTGGGGGCATCTTGTCTGTTTTTTGAGCTACAATACAAGGCTTTAATATTCCTCTCTTTTGGAAGCTTTTGAAGGAAGAATCTTGCACTTTGTAAGCTTTATGACATTAAATATTCTCATCCTTTTGTATTTTAGTATGTGTAGCTAACTTTAAATACTAAGGTTGTGGTCCCTAAATGGGTGTTATGTTAATGGGTGTTTAACATTGAATATATGTATAATGGTTGGTTGATATTTATTTACTTCTCATTCTTCATTTATTGTTGGTGGTTGCAAACATTAACAAGTGCCATTAAATTCTTACTTTACTTGGAAAAGTGGGTTAGAATTTGGTAGAAGTAAATATCAAAGACTCAAGGCTTTAAACATTGTTTAATAGAATCGCTTAGGAATAAGTGAGTTTTATTTGGCATATATTGATTGTTCTTAATTGCAACTCTTTTATATTTGGAAAAATCATAAAGAGGAAATACTACACAACTATTGAAAAATATTAGGTAGTCATTTAGAATCATTTGCATATCAAAAGAACCTTCCATTAGAAATATATCATATTAACACCGATAGCATTACATTTCATTGAAGAGGACACAACCTTGGTTTCTTTAATCAAATTAATTACATTCTCAACATTACAAGTAGTTATTTCTTCAAACCAAAATCATATCATACTCTTGTTACAATTAACCGAATAGAATTACGACTTAAGTCAAGTAACACACTACTTGAGTAACCTTTTCACACCTATTCCCTGTGGGATTCGACCCCAACCTTGTTGGGTTATTATATTTGACACCGACCGCCTTACACTATTTAATTAAAGTATAATTTGAGCGTATCAAATTTTGGCGCCGTTGCCGGGGAATACGGTTTTGAAATTACTAATTAGTGTGTGCTTTACTCTATGTCTTATTCTATTCCATCACACTTCGCTTTTTTTGCTTGGTGTTGATAGGAAGACATGGCCGAATATGAGGAAGAAATGGAAGAAAATCTTTTTGCGGACATAGATGAGTACATTGAGGATACAAATGCTATTGTACCTCCGGTTGTTGGTGCTTCAACTTTCAAAGTGGTACATGGTCTAATCCTAATGCTCAAAGCGGAGGGGTTTTTCAGGAATTCCACTGATGATGATCCAACACAACACCTTAGGAACTTCTTGGGTGTATGTGCTATGCATAAGCAGAACAATGTCTCAGATGACGCCCTAAGGTTGAGGGTGTTCAAGTACTCACTAGCTGGAGACGCAAGTAGGTGGCTTCAAAACTTGCCACCAAATTCCATTCGTTCTTGGCCTGAACTTGTCCGAGCATCTTTAGCTAAATGGTTCCCACAAAGCAAGAAGTTTGAGCTTCGGGATAAATTTTCTTCTTCAAGCAACAGCCGGGGGAATATCTACATGAGGCATGGGATCGATTCAAGTTATATTTGGTGAGGTCCCCCAATCATGGTTTTCCGGATTCTATCTTGTTGGAGAAATTCTACATGGGTTTGGATCCTATGAACCAATCTATAGCCAAGAATGCATTTGACGGATCTTTTATGGACAAATCATTCACAAGGGTCACACAAAGACTTGACAAAACGGCAAAACATAATCAAGCTTGGCACTCAGAGGACACCACAGGTGGAATTGCATATGGTTCTCCTTCCTTTACCACCATGATCAAGGAAAATCAAAAGAGAGATCAAGTGATCGCAGGGCTTGCCACCAATGTCGATGTGTTGACGAAGATGTTCACTGAAAGCCAAACGAAGAAGGTAAATGTGGTGGAGGATGTGCAACCCATATCAAATGAAGACTTTGAGGAAGCAAACTATGTCAACAACTCTCAAGGAGGCTATCAAAGGCAACAATACCAAGGTCAAGGACAAAAAAACCAATGGAGGCCTAACCCGCAAGGGCAAGGCAACCAACAGTGGCGAAATGACCAAGGTGGCTCAAATCAAGGAAATTGGAATAACAATAACAACTTCTCAAATCGGAGTTCAAACCCTTATGTTCCTCCAAAGGGTCAATATTCAAATAAAGGTTCCTCAAGTGATTCCAAGTTTGAAAGTATGCTTGAACGGGTATTACAAAATCAAGAGAAGTCCGATACTTCTATGAGGAATATGACCGAGCTTGTTGGCTCTCATACCGCATCCATTCAGAAATTGGGGATGCAAATGAGAGACCTCTCTAGGGAACAAAATCCGAAGCAAAAAAGGGACACTTCCAAGTGACACAATTGCGAACCCAAAGGGTAGTGGGAGTGGTCCAACTTCTGACATCATGGAAATTACTACTCGGAGTGGGAAGGTACTACAAGGAGAGAGCAAACAAGTGGGTCAAGTAGAAGAGTCCGAGCAAGTGGTTGAGGTTGAAGAGCCAAGGGTTGTTGAAGTTGAAAAGGTTCCGGAAGAGTTGAAAGTTGAAGAAGTGAATCGGGAAGAGGTAAAGGAAAAGGTAAAAGAGACACCAAAAGCTCTACCACCTATTCCTAGACCTCCTCCTCCTTTTCCTCAAAGACTTGCGAGGAAGGTTGATGATAGCAAACTCGAAAAATTCTATGACATTCTCAAGCAGTTATTGGTGAATATTCCATTTGTGGAAGCATTTCAAGAGATGCCGGGTTTTGCTAAGTATTTGAAAGACTTGATTACCAAGAAGAAAACCACCAAGAATGAAGTTGTGAATGTGACTCACCGGGTTAGTTCCATCATTGCAACATCCACCGTTCAAAAGAAAGAAGACCCGGGAGCTTTCACTATTCCATGTACTATTGGGGTATAAGATTTTGCAAGAGCCCTTTGTGATAATGGGGCTAGCATCAACTTAATGCCTCCTGCCATTTACAAGCAAGCAAGGTTAGGTATGCCAAGGCCCATAAGTAAGATTGCAAATGGCCGATCGTTCCATTAAGAGACCGGTGGGAATTGTTGATGATGTGCTTGTTAAAGTGGGAAAGTTTCATTTACCCGCCGATTTCGTCATCCTTGATTGTGCGGTTGATAAAGAGATCCCTATCATTTTGGGGAGACCATTCCTTGCCACAGGAAGAGCACTAATGGATTTGGAACGGAATGAGATCAAGTTCCGTGTGAATGATGAAGAGGTTACATTCCAAGCTAGAAAGGGTATGAAACTACCACATGAATATGAAAGCATCTCAGTGATTGATGTTGTTGATGAAGTGGAAGATGCGGTTGCATTGAAGATGGAAGAACAATGCCTCGGTGAGGCGTTGGCGGCTATTTTGGTAAACTTTGATGGTGAAGATACGGAAGGATATATAGAGTTAGTCAAGGCATTGGAGGGGCTTGGGTCCTACACTTATGCTCTGACAAAGCTCTCTCTCGACTTGGAGAATAGAGTCACTCCTCCCGCAAAGCCTTCTATTATTGAGCCACCGCAACTAGAGCTCAAACCACTTCCACCACACTTGAGGTATAAATTTCTTGGCTCAAATGATACTTTACCGGTAATCGTTTCTTCTTTGTTGAATGATGTGCAAGTAGAACAATTGTTGGAAGTCTTGAAGGAGCATAGGCAAGCTATTGGATGGACAATTGCGGACATCCGAGGGATTCCCGCCGGAATTTTCGAACACAAGATCCAATTGGAGAGTGAGACGAGACCAAGTGTGGAACATCAACGACGGTTGAACCCGTCCATGCAAGAGGTGGTAAAGAAAGAAATCATCAAGTGGTTGGATGCCGGGGTAGTCTACCCCATTGCCGATAGTTCTTGGGTGAGCCCGATGCAATGTGTGCCGAAAAAAGGAGGCATGACCGTGATTGAAAATGAAAAAAATGAGCTCATCCCAACAAGAACGGTGACCGGATGGAGGGTGTGTATGGATTATCGAAAGCTCAACAGTGCCACATGCAAAGACCATTTCCCTATGCCTTTTATTGATCAAATGCTTGATCGGCTAGCGGGAAGGTCATTCTATTGCTTTCTTGATGGATATTCCGGTTACAACCAAATCAACATCGCATTGGAGGATCAAGAGAAGACAACATTCACTTGCCCTTATGGAACTTTTGCCTTTAACCGGATGCCGTTTGGTTTGTGCAACGCTCCAGCTACTTTTCAAAGATGCATGATGTCCATCTTCTCCGACATGGTGGAGGATTTTCTAGAGGCTTTTATGAACGACTTTTCGGTGGTAGGTGACTCTTTTGAGCATTGTCTCAACAATCTTAGACAAGTGCTTAAAAGATGTGAGGAGACCAACCTTGTGCTCAACTGGGAGAAATTCCATTTCATGGTGGATGAAGGCATTGTATTGGGGCATAAAATTTCAAAACATGGCATAGAGGTTGACAGGGCAAAGATCGAGATCATTTCCAAGCTTCCTCCACCTACTTCAGTTAAAGGTGTCCGAAGTTTCTTGGGGCATGCCGTATTTTGTAGGCGTTTCATCAAGGATTTTTCCAAGATTGCAAATCCTATGTGCAAACTCCTTGAGAAAGATGCAAAATTTGTGTTTGACGAGAAATGCCTCGAAGCCTTTGAGGAATTGAAGCAAAAGCTCACCACGACACCTATTATTGTCACACCCGATTGGTCTCTTCCTTTCGAGCTCATGTGTGACGCTAGTGGTGTAGCTATTGGTGCAATGATTGTCCAACGTCACAACAAGGTTCTTCACCTAGTCTATTATGCAAGCAAGACACTCAATGGAGCGCAAATGAATTACATGGTGACTGAGCAAGAACTTCTTGCCGTTGTCTATGCCTTTGAGAAATTCCGGGCTTATTTGTTGGGATCCAAGGTGATAGTGTACACAGATCATGCTGCTCTTCGCTATCTCATGGCAAAGAAGGATGCAAAGCCTAGGTTGATTCAGTGGGTCTTGTTGTTGCAAGAATTTGACTTCGAGGTCAAGGATTGTAAGGGAACGTAAAATCAAGTAGCGGATCATTTATCAAGGCTTGAAGAGGCAGGGAGGCCAAAGGGAGATCTTGTAATCAACGATGCATTCGCGGATGAACACATATTGGCACTATCTAGCACTTTTGCTCCTTGGTATGCCGATATTGCTAACTACTTGGTTAGTGATCTTATTCCGGACGGATTGGAATCCTATCAAAAGAAGAAGTTTTTGAGAGATTGTCGGCAATACTATTGGGAAGAACCATTCTTGTTCCGTGTTTGTGCTGACAACATCATCAGAAGGTGTGTTCCAGAAGAAGAGATTATGCCAATTCTAAAGGCATGCCACGACTCACCGGTTGGGGGTCACCATGGGGGAAATCGAACGGCGGCTAAGGTGCTTGAATGTTGTTATTATTGGCGGTCGATTTATCATGATGCCAATCAAATGGTCAAGGCTTGTGACCAATGCCAAAGGCAAGGATCAATCTCCAAGAGGCATGAAATGCCAATGCACTTTGTGATGGAGATAGAAATCTTCGATGTGTGGGGAATTGATTTTATGGGTCCCTTTGTAAGCTCTTGTGGGATGAAATATATCTTGGTGGCTGTGGACTATGTGTCCAAATGGGTTGAAGCAATTGCCTTACCAAACAACGAGGCAAGGAGTGTGACAACATTCTTAAAGAAAAACATATTCACTCGGTTTGGCACTCCTAGAGCCATTCTTAGTGATGGTGGGTCTCATTTCTGTAACAAGGCTTTCACGGGGCTACTAGAGAAATATGGCGTCAAGCATAAGGTGGCCACACCTTATCATCCCCGATCAAGTGGCCAAGTTGAAGTTTCCAACCGGGAGATAAAGAGCATTCTAGCAAAGACTGTTAATGCAAACAGAACCGATTGGTCAAGGAAGCTAGATGACGCATTGTGGGCATACCGCACGGCGTACAAAACTCCTATTGGCACTTCTCCCTATCGGTTAGTCTTCGGCAAAGCTTGTCATCTACCCGTAGAACTGGAGCACAAAGCCATGTGGGCTCTAAAGAGGTTAAACTTGGACTGGGCTGAAGCTGCAAATTTGAGGTTAACACAACTCAATGAAATGGAGGAATTCTGTTTCCATGCATATGAAAGTGCAGCTGTGTATAAAGAAAGGATGAAGTTCGTCCACGACAAAAAGATCTTGAAAAGGGAGTTCAAGTCGGGTGACTTGGTTCTGCTCTTCAATTCAAGGATCAAATTGTTTCCGGGCAAGCTCAAATCAAAATGGTCCGGTCCGTTCAAGGTGGTCAATGTCTCTCCTTTTGGAGCTGTGGAACTAGAATCGGAGGATGGGCTCCGAACCTTCAAAGTGAATGGCTAGCGAGTCAAGCAATACCTGCGCACAGATGGAGAAAAACACTTGGTGGAGCAGTTGTCTCTAAAAGATGGTCGCGCCCGACCAATAAGTAAATCCAAAGGAATGCCAACTTCGTCGTGCCGCGACGTTAAATCAAGCGCTTCATGGGAGGCAACCCATGTGTGGTAACACTCTTTTTGTCCTTTAAAATTTTAATTTTTGTTAGATAGATTTAATTGAGCAATTTAAAGTGTGTGTTAGAGTGTAGGGGATTCAAAAGATCATAACACTGGGTAAGATTGCATGCGAAAGGGAAGAAAAGTCGCCATGGGAAGTTTGCTACACATATGCGGTCGCATTTCAACTATGCGGACCGCATTGTGGTCGCAAACCCAGACAGTGTGTTTGGAAAAAATTGGTGGTAAGAATGCGGCAAGGAGGTGCACTTTGCGGACAACATTTCAGTTATGCGATCGCATAGTGCACCGCATTTTAGACCTCAACCAACTCAAAATTGAATCCACCGCATAACACTTCTGCGGTCGCATAACATGTTATGCGGTGACTTACCCATCGCATATCTCCCAGGTAAGTCCCTCACATTTCTTCAGCATTTCACACACGTTCAAAACAAAAGGAATTTATTTTATTATCAGAAAGAAACGAAACAAAATGAAAAAAAAGAGAAAGGAGAAGGCAAAACGGCTAGTGAATCAAAAACGTAAGGCAACACCTGTGAAATCATCTCCCAAGTGTGCTCATTAATCCGTCACTGGTATGTTTTTCTTGTCCCGATTTCATCCTTGCAAGCTTTAGTTTCAATTTTGTTTTTGTTTCTCCTATTTTTGTTTCCTATTTTTTTTTTTGTGTTTTCTAGTTGGGTATCTGTTCTTAATGTGAGGGGGTTCTTGGTTAGGTAGTATGTTTAGGGTAATGGGTAGTGAAACTAGGTCCTCCATTGTTGAGGGTTGAAGTCAAAAAAGTTAAGAACGATGACTTCTGCAGACCGCATAATCAAATTGCGGTCCTCATTTTTGCCGCACAAGAAAACCCTAGCTGGCTGAAGAAGATGAAAAAATGCGGCGACTTTGCGATCGCATAATTGATATGCGGACCGCAAAGTCACCGCATACTAAGACAGTTTACCTGGTTTTGTAACATGTTGTTTGCGGCCAATTTGCGATCGCATATCCAACTTTCGGTGGACGTTGCGATCGCATTTTATGATTATGTTTTCTGAGCCTTTGAGTATGCGATGTTTATGCGAACCGCATAATTCGCATAATCCATTGCATACTTAGATCATTTTAGCAGGCTGAGCGTTTGCGACAGGTTTGCGGTCCACATAGTGGTTATGCGACCACATAACCTGTCGCATACTTTAAATTTTTGGTATTTTTTCTATTATTGCCTACCATGTTGCTCACATTTCATTTCTGTGAAGATATGGCTCCCAAGAAACATACAGCCTCTGCCCAGAAAAGGGCTTCCACCAGTCCTCAAGCACAATGCCTTAAAATCCAGGTCTCTGAATCTCCCTAGTGCGGACCGCACAAAGTGTAGTGCGGCCGCACTAGGCCTGTTTGTCCTGAGTTGTCTTGTCTTTGGTACTTGTGCAGGTTTCACTCCTTTTGAGCCGATCTTTGACATCTCGTCACTTTTTTGATCAAACTTGCAATCAAGCACAACTTATGAGCCTTTTGGGACTATTTTGTAAGAATTTATAATCAAAGCGTAAGCAAGAAGGAGCATGAAACACGTCAAAATCCCTAGTTATCAACTCCCCCAAACTTAAGCTTTTGCTTGTCCTCAACCAAACAAAATAAGACCCACCCCTTAAGGGAAAATCCAAGAAATTTTCAGCTTTCCTAAAGCAACCTCAACTAGCATCAATTGGGACTAATAATTGCCCTCGACACACATGAGTCATTAACAATATTTAACCTTTGAAAAACCATAGATCAAGTGCGATACAAGAGCATCAAGAGTTGACTCAACACATCAAATAACTCTTCTCAATTACTTTGGTCATTGTGGAACCCAAACTCACACATCCTCAACTCTCCCTAAGCAAACCTCACCTTTAGAATATTGACACACAAAACGAGGTTATTGGGAATTCACTCATCTCTCTCAAGGAAAGGTCACAAGTCCGGATCTAAGTACCATATGCTTGCCCCTTATGTAAGTATCCACTAATGGAAGCTTCATCCGACTCAAGATCATATAGGGCTTGTGTGGAGTCACTGTGAAGTCTTTTGGTTTAGGGTAGGACAAGTTTTTGTTCAAGTGGGTTCCATCTTCCCTTAAGCACTTCTTTTGATTCATTTGGCACAATTTCACTTGACTCTTTGAGTCATTTCACTTCATTCTAAGGGGTTAGAGAGACACATTGTCACTCTTTCTTATGCATTTCAAACATTTTCTCCTTTTTCAACTTTCCACACCTTTCTTTCTTTGCTTTTCTTTGGATCCCTTTTCATTCTTTTTCACATTGAACTTTCTCTTTGCCTTTTTGCTTTTCTTTCTTTTTCATTGCCTTTCCTTTTCTTCACTTTTGTGCCTTTTTACCACTTTGTTGCAATCCTCGTCTCTCCCCCCAAACTTATACTTTTGCCATGTGCTAAAGGAAAGATTTGGTGCCAAGAGAGGGTATCTTTTAGAACGGGTATAGGCTTGTATCATGGTTCTTGAAAGAAAAAGGTCTAAGGCTCAAAAGGGTTGACTAGGGATCTTATCATTGGTAGGCTATGGAATTGTTCAATCTATCATTTGGATCGAGGAGAGCCTATAATCACGCCTCAAGTCAACATTCACTTAGGATTTTGCCTCTACAAACATTCAGGGCAAGTTCTAGACCAATGGCTCGGGACTTGGACTCGCAATTCAATTATTCACCACACAAGCTAGGGGATTGCTAAAGACATGGAGTCGAGGGCCCACAACGACCTTAGATACGATTTGAGCACACAATGATCCTGAAAAACCACTTGATGATTATCGGTCAACACAAGAGTCTCAAGGTCACGATTTTCACCATCCTAAACACAACAATTTGGTTTTGACCATAAGATCAAAGGCAAATGTGCGCCCAAGTGAAGCTTTGCTTGAGGTACCCTTAACTACAAACTACTAAAAACAAAAAGAAAAATGGACTCAAACCCTTAAGAAGGTTGTCACGCCATCTATCATTGGGAAGAGCCTCCCGGTTCACACAATATTCCACCTTTGGAAAGAATCGTGGCATTAAGAAAACCAAAGGTTTATTGAAAACTCCGAAAACAAAAAGCTACGAATCACAAATAAGAAGCTAAAAGCGAAAATTTTTGCGGAAATAGAATAAATATATACAAGAGGGGATTTGAATATACAATAGACGGGATGAATATATACAATGAAATGTAACTTTATATACAGACCAAAATTGAAATAAAAGTGTGATAATATCTAATTATATACAGACTAAAGATGAAAAATCAATAAAGCATAAAAATGTATCAATATATACAGTCATCCAAAATGTAGGGCTCACCCCCTCAAATGAAAGCTGGCATTGTCCCCAATGCCAACTAGTCTAAAGAAGCACCAAAAAGATATAGAAAAAGGACATAGAGGACCCCCTAAGCCGTGTCTGTCTGCATAGGATCATGGGTGGTCCCTTGGTCCTCTGTGTGCTCGGGAACCTCAGACTGGTTCCCGGTGGTCTGCTCTTCAGCTACTGGAACCTGGGCCTAGACCTTGACAGGCTGTGGAACTGGTATATCCTGTGGCTGACTGGAGGAGGTCTCCGGTGGGTCCGCCAACTGGATGATAGCATCATCTACTCTAGGGATCATCCTCCTCCTCTTCGGAGGCCTCTGGGTCTGCTTCGGTTGTGGATGAGCTGCTGGGATTGGATCAGCAAGCAACAGGTCCAAAGGCAGCTGGTCTGCCTTCAGTCTATCAACGTATACCCGCAACTCCTTTACAGACTCCTTGGAGGCCCGTGTCTTCCGCAACTTCCTATGCTCCTTAGCAAGCTCCTTGAGAGACTTGCTATGTGAATCCACTGCCTTTGTGAGCGCAGCCTGAGTGCCGAGGATCTTCTTCTGATTCTCAAGTATCTCTTTGAGCGCATCCTCGATTGACTGGGGTACCTGTGGGGCTAGGGGAGCTGACTGAGCCACTACAGTAGTAGTCAATGTGGACAACTTGGATGAGGCAGTCTGCATCCAGTTGTTTATACTTAGCAGGGCCTGGCTCAGCCGGTGGGCAGTGATGGGATGGGCCCGGTAGATGGAATCTCCGGGGCCTGCTGATGTGGAAGGGCCAGGAGGAATGGCTGCAGAAGTGGAGGTAGGCTTAGCAGGGACCTCTACTACAACTGGCTCTTCAGACTGGCCAGTTGGGGCAGAAGTAGGGGCTTTGTAGTTCTTGTCCTTGGGGTTGTCATTCCCCTTCAAGTTATACCAGGAGAACGGCACTGTCGCCTTGACCTTGACGTCGTA
>NC_031998.1:6379533-6381248 GCF_001879085.1 Nicotiana attenuata
TGAAGGTTTCGCCCATGAAAGGCGTTATGAGGTTTGGGAAGAAAGGGAAGCTGCGTCCGCGGTTCATTGGGCCTTTTGAGGTACTTAGGAGGATTGGGGAGGTGGCCTATATGCTTGCTTTGCCACCCAGCTTGTCGGGGGTTCATCCGGTATTCCATGTTTCTATGCTTCGGAAGTATGTTGGGGACCCGTCTCATGTGTTAGACTTCAGCACGGTTCAGTTGGATGATGATTTGAGCTATGATGTGGGGCCAGTGGCTATTTTGGGTCGTCAGGTTCGAAAGTTGAGATCAAAGGATATAGCTTCGGTGAAGGTGCAGTGGAGAGATCGGCCCGTAGAGGAGGCTACCTTGGAGACCGAGCAAGAGATGCGGAGCAGATATCCTCACCTATTTGAGACTTCAGGTACGTTTCTTGACCCGCTCGAGGACGAGCGTTTGTTTAAGTTGGGGAGGATGTGACGACCCGACCCGTCGTCTCATGTGTTACCGCCCCGTTTTCCCCATTTATTGCTTCATCATGTTTCGTTATCGGCATTTGGTGAGTTAGAGTTGAATTGGTTTGGTTTTGGTGGAGAATGAGACATTTAGTCTCCTTAAGGAAGGCTTGTGTTGGAAAGGTCAACCGGATGTTGACTTATGAGTTAGAGGGCTCGGATTGGAGTTTCGGTGATTCGGGTAGCTTCGGGAGGCGATTTGTGACTTAGGAGTGCGATCATAATTGATTTTGGAGGTCCGGTGCAGAATTAGGCTTGAATTGGCGAAGTTAGTATTTTGGCGAATTCCGGTTGATAGGTGAGATTTTGATCCGGGGGTTGGAATAGAATTCCGAGAGTTGCAGTAGTTCCGTTAGGTGATTTTGGATGTGTGTGCAAAATTTCAGGTCATTCGGAGGTGTTTTGGTCGGGTTTTTGATCGAATGCGTAATTCGGAAGTTTTTAAGAAACTTAGGCTTGAATCCGATGTGATTTAATGGTTTTAGCGTTGTTAGATGTGTTTTGACGATTGGAACAAGTTTGAATGAGGTGTTAGGATGTGTTGGTGTATTTGGTTGAGGTCCCGGGGGCCTCGGGGTGAATTCGAGTGGTTAAACGAGAGTTTTTGAAAGTTGCTTCAGGTCTGAGATTTCTGTCATTTGGTATTTCCGCATCTGCGGAAATGGACCGCAGAAGCGGTTCCGCAGAAGCGGGTGGAGAAGCGCAGAAGCGATCTTGTGTTGAATTGATGAGTTCCACATAAGCGGACCCCTTTTCGCATCAGCGGGTCCGCAGGTGCGAGTGAATAACCGCAGAAGCAATCTTGGGTAATCCGCAGAAGCGGAGAATATGTCGCAAAGGCAGAAGTGGTAAGTTAAGTGAGTAACCGCATAAGCGGGGAAATGGCCGCAGAAGCGGTCCCGCATATGCGGAAGCGGGACCGCATAAGCGAAAATCGCTGTAGGCAGAAGGGGTTTTATAATATCATTTTCATCCGCGAGGGTTAAGTTATTTCCACCATTTTTACACGAGCTTGAGAGCTATTGGACGGATTTGAAGGAGGATTTCGACTAGGTGTGATTGGAGGTAAGTCCCTTGACCCAAATACATGAAATTATGCTAAATTTAACATGGAAATTGGTTGAAATTCATCAAAGGGGGTAAAGCTAGGGCTTGAGAAATTGTAAGTTTGAACGAAATTTGGAGGTCAAATGGACTCGATTTGGTAAAAGTGATATGT
>NC_031998.1:6383097-6415742 GCF_001879085.1 Nicotiana attenuata
TTTGCATTTGCCAATTGTCCTACATAATTTCAGGTTAGCGAAGAAAATTTGTTTAAATTAAAACAGAAAATTACATCAAACCTAAAATATTACCTCTTAAAGGGATACATCCATCTGCATTGAACAGGCCCTCCAAGTCGTGCCTCGTGTACAAGGTGGATTGGAAGGTGTTCTATCACATCAAAAAACCCACATGGAAATATCTTTTCCATCTTAGTAGAAGTTACACGAATGTTTTGATCCATCCGTTGTAGGTTTTCTTCCCTTAATGTGGAAGAACACAAGTCTTTGAAAAACAAACTAATCTCTATGATGGGTTTCCAGATTTGTTCAGGCAAACCAGAAAATGCAATAGGCACTAAGGTCTCCATGAAAACATGACAATCATGCCTTTTCAAATGGCTCAACTTCCCTACCTCCATATCAACTTTTTTCGCAAAATTCGACGCATAACCCTCAGGCATCTTCAACTTCGTTACCCAATCACAAATCTGCCGTCTTTCCTCCAAAGTGAATGTGTAACTTGCTTTGGGCTTGAACACCTTACCATTGTTTGCTGTCTGCAAGTATAATTCAGGCCGCCTGCAATATTCTTGTAAGTCCATTCTAGCCTTCGCATTATCCTTTGTCTTACCTTTAACATCCATCACTGTGTTGAAAAAATTGTCAAAATAGTTCTTCTCAATATGCATGACATCAAGGTTGTGACGGAGAAGATTATCCTTCCAATACGGCAACTCCCAAAATATACTCTGTTTCGTCCAATTATGAGTAACACCGTATCCGGGGAATCTATAAGGTGGAACTTCAGTAACTTTACTGAAGTTCTGGACCCTCTCCCAAATTTCCTCACCTGAAAGTATCAGAGGTGGGAAATCACATTCGAATTTATTCCTTTTGAATGCATTTTTCATCCTTCTAAACTCATGATCAGGAGGCAAGAATTGACGATGACAATCAAACCATGATTGCTTTCGGCCATATTTCAAAGTGAACGCTTTACTATTTTCCATGCAGTAAGGACAAGCTAGCTTACCAGCAGTCATCCACCCAGACAACATTCCATACGCAGGAAAATCATTAATTGTCCACATTAAATTAGCACGCAAAATGAAATTCTGCTTGGTTGATATGTCATATGTTTCAACACCATCGTACCACAATTGTTTTAGCTCATCAATCAAAGGTTGCAAATATACATCAATCAAACTTTTCGAATTACGTGGACCGGGGATAATACAATTTAAGAATATGTATGGACTAGTCATGCACAACTCGGGTGGTAGATTATAGGTGTAAGAAAGACAGGCCAACATGAATATGGTGTGGCAGATACAGAAAAAGGCGTGAAGCCATCCGCACACAGACCTAATCGAACATTCCTTGGTTCACTAGCAAAATCTGGATATGTCCTATCAAAGTGCTTCCAAGCTTCTCCATCTGAAGGATGACACATAACACCAGGTGGTCTTCTATTTTCAAAGTGCCATCTCATATGAGGAGCAGAACTCATCGACGCATATAACCTCTTTAACCTAGGTATAAGAGGTAAATAATGCATCGACTTGATAGCGACCATATTCCCACTGGAAAGCCTCTTGAAACGAGGCTTTCCGCAAAATTTACAACTGTCCAAACCTACATCATCTTTATAATATAACATGCAACCATCTTCACAACAATCAATTCTCAATGACGAAAGTCCTAACTTAGAAACTAATCTCTTTGCCTTGTAGAAATCACCAGCTAATTCGATATCAGGGCCAACTAGTTCACGCATAAGGTCAATGAAGGAGTCCATGGCTCCTTGAGAAATATTCCAATCAGATTTCATACTTAGTAATCTAACTGCAACAGACAACTCAGAGTGCGAACTTCCGTTACGTAGTGGACAACTAGCTTCCTCTAAAGCTTCATAAAAACGTTTTGCGTCATCATTAGGAGTTTGTTCAACATTTTCGTTGGACTCAAACCCAAAGTGCATCCCAAAAGCATCCGCAACCATATCATGAATTCTAGAATCACGATTTGTATTCTCCACCGACCTACTACTTTCACCCACAACCATGTTATGAAATATCACATGGCTACCATCGATCTCTCCATGACAAGTCCACACAAAGTAATTCGCTATAAACCCCTTACTATAAAGATGAACCTTAACTTCCTCCGATTTTTCAAACTTCATACAGTCGCACCTAACACAAGGGCACCTAATTACTCCTTCATTTATGTATGGCGGAAGAGACATTGCGTGTCTAATAAATTCATCAACCCCTTCTACAAATTCCTCCCGCAATCCCCGCCGATTAGGATAATTTCTATTGTACATCCAAGTACGATGTTCCATCTATATAAATAAAGCAAGAACAAATTAATTTAGATATAATGTATTCTTATTTAGGTATTGCTAATGTATGAATTATTTCTTTTCACAATTTAACTCAATATAAATTAATACAAGAACTAGATGTGACGAACCGACCCGTCGTCTCATGTGTTACTGCCCCGTTTTCCCCATTTATTGCTTCTTCATGTTTCGTTATCGGCATTTGGTGAGTTAGAGTTGAATTGATTTGGTTTTGGTGGAGAATGAGACATTTAGTCTCCTTAAGGAAGGCTTGTGTTGGAAAGGTCAACCGGATGTTGACTTATGAGTTGGAGGGCTCGGATTGGAGTTCCGGTGATTCGGGTAGCTTCGGGAGGTGATTTGTGACTTAGGAGTGCGATCGGAATTGATTTTGGAGGTCCGGTGCAGAATTAGGCTTGAATTGGCGAAGTTAGTATTTTGGCGAATTCCGGTTGATAGGTTAGATTTTGATCCGAGGGTCGGAATAGAATTCCGAGAGTTGCAGTAGTTCCCTTAGGTGATTTTGGATGTGTGTGCACAATTTCAGGTCATTCGGAGGTGTTTTGGTCGGGTTTTTGATCGAATGCGTAATTCGGAAGTTTTTAAGAAACGTAGGCTTGAATCCGATGTGATTTAATGGTTTTAGCGTTGTTAGATGTGCTTTGAGGATTGGAACAAGTTTGAATGAGGTGTTAGGATGTGTTGTGTATTTGGTTGAGGTCCCGGGGGCCTCGGGGTGAATTCAAGTGGTTAAACGAGAGTTTTTAGAAGTTGCTTCAGGTCTGAGATTTCTGTCATCTGGTATTTCCGCTTCTGCGGGAATGGACCGCAGAAGCGGTTCCGTAGAAGCGGGTGGAGAAGCGCAGAAGCGATCTTGTATTGAATTGATGAGTTCAGCATAAGCGGACCCCTTTTCGCATCAGCGGGTCCGCAGGTGCGAGTGAATAACCGCAGAAGCAATCTTGGGTAATCCGCAGAAGCGGAGAATATGTCGCAAAGGCAGAAGTGGTAAGTTAAGTGAGTAACCGCATAAGCGGGGAAATGGCCGCAGAAGCGGTCCCGCATATGCGGAAGCGGGACCGCATAAGCGAAAATCGCTGTAGGCAGAAGGGGTTTTATAATATCATTTTCATCCGCGAGGGTTAAGTTATTTCCACCATTTTTACACGAGCTTGAGAGCTATTGGACGGATTTGAAGGAGGATTTCGACTAGGTGTGATTGGAGGTAAGTCCCTTGGCCCAAATACATGAAATTATGCTAAATTTAACATGGAAATTGGTTGAAATTCATCAAAAGGGGGTAAAGCTAGGGCTTGAGAAATTGTAATTTTGAAATGAAATTTGGAGGGTCAAATGGACTCCGATTTTGGTAAAAGTGATATGTATGGACTCGTGACGAGACGAGGAATCCGATGATGTGTATTTTGTAATTTTTCGAGAAGTGGGCCCGGGGCTTGGGTTTTGCCAACCTCGTGATTTTTGATATTTTTCGAGCCTTTTCGATTGCGTTATGATCCATTAGCCTATTGTGATGTATTCTTTGTGGTTTTGATCAGATTCGACGTGCGAGGAGGTCGATTCGAGGGGAAAAGGCATAGCGAGCTAGACTTGGGCCGGCTAGAGGTGAGTAATAATTTTAAATGATGTTCTGAGGGCTTGAGACCCCGGATTTGCACAACTTGGTGCTGTGTTGAGATGAGACACGCGTTCAATGACGAGAGCGGGGTCATTTACTATTGGGGGTTGTGACTTGGTCCAGCCCGGATAATATTTTACTGCGTGTCAGCTATGACCTGTTGTTTTCACTATGTTTTTGGGCTCATTGCCATACTTGGGCTTGTTGCCGACTGTTTGAACTCTTTGTGAACTGTTATCACTGTTTTCCCCTCACTATTTGAAATACTATTTGAACTCAGTCCATGTGATTTACACTGTTTCATGAACTCAGCTATATTTTTACTCAAGCTTGGTGTTTTAACTGATATTTGAACTATTGTTGAGCTGGGTATTATTGTTTACTGATGCCCGAGGGGCTTTGACTATTTTTGGACTGATTGAGGCCAAGGGCCTTATGTGAGGGCATGATGAGTGAGGTGAGGTGGCTTTCAGGCCTCGAGTGCATTGTGAGCAGGCTTTCAGGCCTCGTATTGATATTGTTCAGGCTTTCAGTCCTGGTTGATAGCGCTTGGGCTGTAGGAGCCCCTCCGGAGTCTACACACCCACAGTGAGCGCGCGCGGGTACCCATCTAGAGTGATTAAATATTGAACAGTGGTAACAATGACACTGTTATACGCGTTTGGTCAGGTAACAATGACTGACCAGTCAGGTAACAATGACTGACCAGTGGTAACAATGGCACTGTAATACGCGTTTGGTCAGGTAACAATGGCTGACCGGTCAGGTAACAATGGCTGACTTACTGGTTGAGTATGATTGATTTTTTTTAACTGTTTTCAAAATGATTTTCTTACTATATTTCACTGGTTTCTACTGTTTATTTGATGTTGCTGCTTGAGATAGCATTATTTGTGCCCTTGTGGGATTTTATGTTCTCAGTTGTTATTTATTTTTATTACTCACTAGGTCGGAGCACTCACATTACTTCCTGCACCATGTGTGCAGAGACAGGCACAGCTGATTTCGTACCTGAGCGCTGATTTCCTTCCAGACCAGGCGGACTAGGAGAGACGAGGTAGCTGTCGACGTCCACAGCCCCGTTTCTTCCTTATCTTCTGCAAATTTTATTCATCTTTAGACTATGTTTCCAGACTTGTAGTATTTTCATCAACTCTGTAGTAGCCGTGACTTATGACACCCCGATCATCGGGCTGAGTTTGGGATGGTTTTTTCCCGTTACGTTACGTTTATTTCCGCACTTATCATTAATCAGTATCTATGGTTTAAACCTGTTTATGCTAAGAAATTGTTAAAACAATGTTGATTGTTCTGTTGGCTAGTCTTGTCTTCACGAGAGGCGCAATCACGACCGGGTGGGAATTGGGTCGTGACGCTAAAAGATCATAATTTCTACCTTAATTTCATAAATCTAATGTAGTTCAAACCAAAAACACTAATACTAAATAAACAAAAATTCTGAAAAATTACATAAAATTATATAGCAAAAATTAAAATTAAAAAGCTAAGAAGGTAGATTACTAACCTTGGTAGATTAAAAGGAGGATTAAAATAGTGGTGGAAAGGGGCGGGAGACAGCAGCTCCGGCGACAGTGGTAGCGGCGGCTCCGGCGGCACTGGTAGCGGCGACAGTGGTAGCGGCGGTAGAAGCTCCGACGACAGTGGCAAGGGGTGGGGGGATTGATTTGTGTAAGGGAATATGTGGAGAGAGAGTTCGGGAAATATTTTGGTAAGAAAATAACATTTTGGTAGGGCAAACCCGATTTTGACTCTGGATTAAAACATAGCGACCAACTTTGGTCGCTATTCTTGGTAGCAAATAGATATTGACTAATTTGACCAACATAGCGACCAAACTTGGTCGCCATTTTTTGACCGTTTGACCAAAATGGCGACCAAAGTTGGTCGCCATATATAAAGCAAAAATAAATTATGTTTTAAGTTTAATTAAATAAATTAGGATTTTAATTCATTTTAAAATATATATATATTATATATATATATATATATATAATATAATATATATTATATATATATATATATATATATATAGATACACACACAACCTTATATAGATATATACTAAGGATATAGTGTTACTTTATATATACTAATGTATATATCTATGTAGATATAGTATATTCGATATAATAATTACCTAATACGCTTATACTTAGTGCATAGTACAGCGTAAGTATATATATTACATATATATAAGCCATATTCGATATAATATTACCTAATACGCTTATACTTAGTGCATAGTACAGCTAATTATATATATTACATATATATAAGTCATATTCGATAAATATTCCTAATACGCTTATACTTTAGTGCTAGTAAGTATATATATTACATATATATAAGCTCATATTCATTACCCTAATACGCTTACTATTAAGTATATATATTACATTCATATATATAAGCCATATTCGATATAATATTACTTATACGCTTATACTTAGTGCATAGTACATCGTAAGTATATAATATTACATATATATTATAAGCCATATTCGATATAATATTACCTAATACGCTTATACTTAGTGGAGTACAGCGTAAGTATATATATTATAAGTCGATATTGATATAATATTACCTAATACGCTTATACTTAGTGCATAGTACAGCGAACGTATATAGTATAATAAGCCATATTGAATAATATTACCTAATACCTTATACTTTAGTGCATAGTAATCGTAAGTATATATATAAGCCATATTCGATATAATATTACCTAATACGCTTATACTTAGTGCATAGTACAACGTAAGTATATATATTACATATATATAAGTCATATTCGATATAATATTACCTAATACGCTTATACTTAGTGCATAGTACAGCGTAAGTATATATGTTATATATATATAAGCTACATTCGATATAATATTACCTAATACACTTATACTTAGTGCATAGTATATATATATATATATATATATATATATGGACACACACGCACGCTTCGTAGTACTATTCATCCCTTGTATTACAAAAGTGTTAACGGCTAACATTTATATTCTTTATTTACTAAATACAAAAGAGATTTTTAATTTTGGCCTTTGTTGACCTAAATAGCGACCAACTTTGGTCGCTGAACATACATAATTTTAAATTAGCGACCTAAGTTGGACGCTAAACTTAAATCAGATTTATTTATCTTTTTTATTATATTTAAAATATTAACCGGGTCCCAGATTAGCGACCAAAGTTGGTCTATACTATACTGAGCGACCAACATTGGTCACTAAAGTTGAATTATATTTATTTATATTTAATAATTTTTTTTAAACAAAATTATAATTATTAAAATTTTATAACTGGATCCCAAATTAGCGACCAAAGTTGGTCTCTACCTGTTTTCTCTTTATATAGCGACCAACCTTGGTCGCTAATTTTAAATTTTATTTATTTATATTTTGTTATTTTTTAAAAATAATGTTATAATTATTAAAATTTAATAAGTGGGTCCCATGAAGCGACCAACATTGGTCGCTAATCTGAGTAATTCTTTGACCAAACAAGTCTGACCAGTCCGGTCAACAGTTTGACAAAATTTTCGACCAAGTTGCGACCAACGTTGGTCGCTAATTTATTTAAAATTATTATTTTATTATTTTGACCAGTTTAGCGACCAACTTTGGTCGCTTTTCTTGGCAAACCAACTTTGGTCGCTAAATTTTGGTTGCTTTATGCAGGAATTCTAGTAGTGGAAGGCTCAGCAATTAGTACTATCTAAATTACTCTACTTGTATTGTGGCTTTAAAATTTTACAAAACAATACTCAATGCTACTTTAAGTAAATAAAAGATGATGAATATAGATATGATGAGGTACATGAACTCTCAAACTCAAGCTCCATTTCCTCTCCTTTCATCTAGATTACTACATTTGAGATTTCTAATTCCAATATAACAAAATAAAAACTAACTTCATGATAAGTTACATATAGAATATAGGGATAATGCATAAAATCCTCTCCGACCTATGACCATATCACCAACTACACACTTTTTCTCCTCGGGGGTCCTATTACCCCCACTGAACTATTTTAAAGTGTAATAAACACCACCCTAAGTGCTGACGTGGCATAGAGAGTGTGCACACTCTCTTAAAGGCAAGTGGAAGTTACAAAAGTAATTTTAAAATTGTTTAACGTGTACAAGTGTCATCTTTTAATTGGATATTATATAATTAATTAGTCTCCTTCGCTTCTAAACCTCTTCTCGCACGAACAAGGAGGATATCGTTTCAACGGCAAAATGCCGGAGCAAAAATCTAATACAACGCAAAATCGACCTAGAAATCAAAAGCAGATATGTTTAATACAGAAATAGAGCTACAACTAGATGGAGCGACAAACATGATTCAGTAAGAACCTACAAACAGTCAAAACGGTCAACAACAATTGAGTTTCGCCGAAGCAAAGGGTCTTCGTCGGAGTTTCGTTCTCCGGCCTGATCTGACAATATGAAACAAGTATTATATAAAACTCATTAAATGAAGTTTTTGCCTTTTCGCTGGATATGGCAATGAAGGTCTGCAAATAGGAAAATAAGGAAGAAGGAGAAAACGGTGAAAAAAAGTTTTTAAGTAAGAAATACACATTTTAGGCGCGTGTATTTCACCACTTTGCACGCATCTGGTTGTAGCTTTTTAAGGTGTAAATAATTTTACTTTAAAATAGTTCAGGGGTAATAGGACCTCCGAAAAGAAAGGGTGTGTAGTTGGTAATATGATCATAGGTCGGGGAGGATTTTATGCATTTTCCCTAGAATATAAGAAATTAAATTTCACATTGTTATACTATATATAAAAGGTCCAAAATTTAGTTATCACAACATCAACTGTTATAAGACTTTATAAAAGTCAAAAGTTATCATAATAAGCAACGTGTCATATTGGAAGGGAATCTTTCATTATCTTTTTCGTGGTTTGAAGAATTGAGAATGAAAGATAAGTTGTGTAATTAATCGAAAATATAAAAAAGTATCTGTCACAGTAAGGCAAAGACAACTAATTTCTACAAGAAAATATTTGCTTAATTGGAAACTATCAACAAGTAGTCAATTAGCAATATGATATTATATCTGTTAAAATTCTCATCAATGTCGTCTGCCCTAGCCTAAATACTTCTATGTAGAATTTTCCCGCTATATTTCTTCCTGTCAGTTTCTTCTATTGTGTTCTAGCTATGACACAGATAATATTTAGAATGATGCCCGTGCTTAGCACGGGGCTGACATCGGCACAAACTCATGTTATATAATAGGAGATCGATTCAAAGCTGACAGAATGTGGATAATGTGTCTCATATTTGACATAGAACTTTAAGATAGTACCACACAAGGCGACTCTAATCTATGAAAATGTAGTTACATATCATGCCTCTTTTTCTAATTACGAAAAATTGTTATACCCATCAAAATAGTTTATGAATATGATACTTTCATTTTCATTATGAAATGCATCAGTGGGCAGAAAAGATATTAAAAGCTACAATTGGTAAATAGAAAAAGAATATTTTGGACTATGAGAGAGCTTAGATTAGAGGTGAAGCTAGGCTAGCTATTTCAAAGAACAAAAATAGAACTACAATGTTATCTGCTTGAGGAAAATACAGGGAAGTAATTTTTTCTTTTTGGAGAATATACTCCGAAAGAGGGGACAAAAAGCAACTAAAAAGCTGCAATACCTGGATGCCAAAAGCTATAGAAAAGAAAAAGAGGCTAAAATTTGCATCTTTTAAAAAAAGGATACAACATGGGAATGAACAAAACTGCAGCACCTGCATACCAAAAAATTAAAAATTAGGAAAAGGCCCTATATATTCATATCATAAAGTATATAAAAAGCAAATAGGTAAAACCTTAAAAATGATCACCTTAGTCTCTATTGTATTTTCTCAAAAGATAGCTTATCCTTTATTTTTCATTGACACAACATAGCTCTTTCCATAAATTGAATTAATCGAATAAATCTTGTCAATCATAAGGATCACCAAATCACACATAGTTCTCTCATTTATGAAGAGGCCGGATTAAATGAAATCCTACTTTCTCTCTCACAAGAAACAACTGTAAAATGTTTTAAGATGCTAGTTGGATGAAGGCATGACTCTTAACTTCACAATTACTCAATATAAGGAGATTGTAAGAAATTAACAAAAATGATATTCTGAAGTATGTCAACAGTAGGGTCAATCTAACATTTTTCGCTCCAGCACATTATCTAACACTACTATAAATTACGTACACCTTCGATCCTTTCCTTTAATTTATTCCCTTTCACTATTGTGCTATCAGATGATCAATCATCTATATTGTTGTTGCAGGCTTCGGGCATAGTTATCGTTTCCTCTAAGTTAGATTCAAAAAATATATTTTCTGTGGACCTTGGAAGTTCCCCGTGATACTATAGTTGATTGTTTTATCCCTGGTTCATTTCACAGATAAATACTTTACTTAATCTCAATATAATAGTACCACTAAGGTTAATTTCTTGCAAATGAACAAGTGTATATATATATATATATATATATTAGCTAAACACTTCCTTAAGAATATCATTTTACTACTGAGTGAGATCTTTTGAGAAACTCCAAGAAAAGAAACTTAACTCTCACAATCAAATTAGGAAAAAAAATGGATTTTCAGTGTGAACTTATATATTACAATGTGAGGATTTTCACTGTTACAATCTCTACTTGCCTGCGATGCATAATTCCTCTCAGCTTTGTTGGATTTTGATGATACGCATAACGGAAAATTCAATTTTCATATTTAAAATCTAATAAATGTAAGCACGTGATTTTTCCCTATAAGAAATATCCCTATACAATCCCAAGAAAAATAGATTTTTTGTTAATTATTTGCCATTTTAGGAATTTTTGTAGAATTTTTAATTGTTTGCATTTCTTGCATGTTTGAGTTTTATTTAAATCATAAAAAATACCAAAAATATCATGCATGACATTTAGGATTTGTTTTTTACATTTTAGAATTAATCAGTAATTATTTGCTTTATAAAAATCCGAAAATCACAAAAAATGCTTCATTTTTATACTTTTTCCTTTTATTGATTTTTTGGTCTTTTAATTTAGGATTAAGTAGCTTTTATAATTTTTGTAATTAGTTAATTAGTTTAATTCATATTTTTAGATAACCTAGGATTTTAATTTTAGGATTTTTTAATTAAAGAAAAAGAAAAAGAAAAGATAAGAAAAAGAATTTGAAGAAAAGTTTTAATTGGATTTGAGCTAGTTCCTATACCCAAATTAAGCCCAACTTTTCTTACCTAGCCCATAATTCATAGGCCCATACCCTATCCTAATTTCTACCCCTATATAGTAGCACCTAATCCCTACACTTTGGAGGAGCTAGAAGAAATCAGATCTCTACACCTTCTGGCGCAGCTTTAGCTTTTCTTCAAAATTCCTTTCTTCCTCCTGGAAGGTACAGCCATGGAACTCAGCTCACCTCCCTCATTTTAACTCTAAAAAACCCAGCCTCACCTCTTTCTCCAAACAGCCCTGAAACGCCATTCTCTCAGCCAGAACTCCATTAAAACCAACTCAAGTGGAGCTCCAAAAACCTAGCTAGAACAGCCCTGAAAGCAAGCTCAAAATCGACCTCAAATCAGCCCCAAATGGTTGTGTTACTGCTGGAAAATCAGCCATGGAATAACCTTGAAACAAAGCTAGTTTAAGATATACTCCTTTGCTCTACTTTTCTGGAAATTCAAGGGCAAACCAGTTTGAGATAATTTCAGTCTCGTCCATTGCCTAGGAGCCAATCTCCATGATCCTTTTCTTTTAAAAAAATGTGATTCTCATGTCTACTATGGGCTCTTCGTTTGACATTTTTGGCTGCTCGTTTGAGACCCTCACTGTTGGTTTTTCTGAATGATACCCGGCGACCTCTAATGATGGCTTTTCCGGCAAATTCATCCGAGCTGAGTAGCTGATTTCGCTGCTTGTTTACACTGCTGTCCAACAGCTGGTTACCAACGTTACGTTTGTTTTTTTCAGTCTCTGTTTTGTCGTTCAAAGTGTATTCGCATTCCAGGTATTTCGTTCTTCGGAATTGTGCTTCTACCTAATATTCAAAATTTGGAATTATTAGAATTTGCAAATACTAGATCTGAGTTGAGTTGTGTGAATGATGCCTGCTTTAAATGTTGTATTTGAACTTAGATTCACAGTATGAATTCAACCCAATTTAGTTTAGTTGCAGAAGACTTTTTCCTCTGATAGAGCAGAGTTGGGATTCTTCCAAATCAGGCTTAATAAGTTTGTCCATTGCTGGTTTTATTTTTGGGATGAAATAATTTTGACACTTTGAGAAGAATGGTGTATATTGGTGAATGATTGGGAATACGAATTGTCAAAATGGCTAATGGCAATGTAATGTTATTTTCTTATATGTTTTTTTTTATTGTTTGCATCTGAATGAGACAAATACTTTTTTAAAACACGTAGGAATACTACAATGTTACAGTGAGTTTATTTTAGATGCTTTGTCAAATATGAATACTTGGGGTAATAATTGGGTTTATGAATGAAGCATTTGTCGTGGGAAAATATGAGTAGCTTAAATTGTGATGATTAAAAAGAGTCAATGTAGTGACTATCTTAAATTGTAGAGAACCCTAATGCTTTTTAACATTCTATCAACATTTGAAGAGAATACCAACTGGGCTCAACGAACAACTCATGAACCTCCTCCGTAGTTTGCTTTAGTTAAGTACAATCCTTTAAAATAATTTGAGGCGTATCATTTAGCGAATTTCTATGGCCCTCGCAAAGATAACAACGCGTTAGTTGCTTTAGGCGCGTATTTTAATAATCTACTTTCCTAAACTCGGGTGCACATTTATGTGACCCAAATCCAAATTTCAACGAGGTTAAAACATGTCAAAAACCATGGGTGCATTTATGTGACGTGGTTCAAGACGTGTTTTAATAACGTTGCAATATTCCTTAAAATTAAATAAAAGCGGTAAATAAGCTAAAATGCACATAGGTTCGAACATGTATTAAAATCAGATAATAGGCCAATTATAATAGTTTAAGCGACCGTGCTAGAACCACGGAATCCGTGGGTGCCTAACACCTTCCCCCGGGTTAACAGAATTCCTTAGTCAGAATTTCTGGTTCGCAGACTTCACAAGGAAAGTCGAAATCTTCCTCGATTTGGGATTTGAAATAAATCGGTGACTTGGGACACCAAATAATCTATCCCAAGTGGCAACTCTGAATAAAATTGAATAAATAATCACATTTCGAATAATGTCACTTAAATTGGAAAAACTCCCTTATACTACCTTCGTGGTGTGTGAAAAGGAGGTGTGACAATAAAGATGAATCTATTTTAACAAAATATCTCTTGCGAGGTCTTATAGAAATAAATACCTAGATACGACAACACATATACACATAAAATCAATCCAGCATTAACTCGTAAAATCCGGGTGACATGGGCTGGCCATTCTTTGGGGACATGCTTACAACAACAACAACAACAACCCAGTAATAATTTCACTAGTGGGGTCTGGGGAGGGTGGAGTGTACGCAGACCTTACCCCTACCCATGAGGGTAGAGAGACTGTTTCCGGAAGACCCTCGGCTCAAAAACGAAAGATCTGTAACAACAGCAGAAAACATACAAATAAGATCAGCACCGTAAGTGACAACAAATAAGTGGGAAGGACAATAACTATGACAATAAACAAAATCGAAAAAAATATAAAATAAAAGTAAAAAAATTAATAATAATAATAATAAACAAAAAATAGAAAGCGTGATGGAACAATAACCGCTAACAGTCCTATATAAAACACTATCAGACTAGCCAGAACAACGAAGAAAAAAACGCTCAACGACCCCCTAACCTACAACCTTAATGCTCGACCTCCACATCTCCCTATCCAGGGCCATGTCCTCGAAAATCTGAAGTTGCGCCATGTCTTGCCTTATCACCTCGCCCCAATATTTCTTAGGCCGCACTCTACCTCTCCTTGTTCCTGTCAAAGCCAACCGTTCACACCTCCTAACCGAGGCATCTGGGCTCCTCCTCCGCACATGCCCGAACCATCTAAGTCTCGCTTCCCGCATCTTGTCCTCCATGGGAGCCACGCCCACCTTCTTCCGAATATCTTCATTCCTAATCTTATCCAGCCTAGTGTGCCCGCACATCCATCTCAACATCCTTATTTCGGCTACTTTCATCTTCTGAATATGAGAATTCTTGACTGGCCAACACTCTGCCCCATACAGCATGCCCGGTCTAATCACCGCTCTATAGAACTTACCTTTAAGTTTCAGTGGAACATTCTTGTCACACAGGACTCCAGATGCTAACCTCTATTTCATCCATCCCACCCCGATACGGTGCGTGACATCCTCGTCGATCTTCCCATCTCCTTGGATAATAGACCTTAGGTACTTGAAACTCTCTCTCTTAGGGATGACTTGCGAGTCAAGCCTTACCTCCTCGTCCGCTTCCCCCGACACATCGCCGAATTTGCACTCCAAATATTTCGTCTTGGTCCTACTCAACTTGAAACCTTTAGACTCCAGGACCTGCCTCCATACCTCCAGTCTTTCATTAACACTGCCTCTCGTCTCATCAATCAGAACTATATCATCAGCAAACAACATACACCATAGCACCTCCCCTTGAATATGGTGTGTGAATGCGTCTACTACTAGGGCAAATAAGAATGGGCTGAGCGCAGATCCTTGGTGTAACCCCATAACTACTAGAAAGGGCTCCGAATCACCTCCTATAGTCCTAACCTGAGTCTTATCTCCATCATATAAATCCTTTATCGCCCTAATATAAGCTACCGGCACACCCTTCACCTCTAGGCATCTCAAAAGAACGTCCCTAGGGACCTTGTCATACGCCTTCTCTAGATCAATGAACACCATGTGCAGATCCCTCTTCCTATCTCTGTACTGTTCCACCAACCTTTTGATAAGATGGATAGCTTCTGTAGTAGAGCGACCAGGCATGAACCCGAACTGGTTTTCTGATATAGACACCGCCCTCCTCACCCTCCCTTCCACCACCCTCTCCCAAACTTTTATGGTATGACTTAGTAACTTTATACCCCTATAGTTGTTACAATTCTGGATGTTCCCTTTGTTTTTGTACAACGAAATCATCGTACCCCACCTCCACTCATCTGGCATCCTCTTTGTCTTGAAAATAACATTAAACAGGTTAGTCAGCCACTCCAAGCTTGCTTTACCCACATACCTCCAAAATTCAACTAGAATCTCGTCTGGTCCGATCGCTTTGCCCCGACTGATCATCTTACGCATTGCTCCCACGACCTCCTCCACCTTAATACGCCTACATCACCTGAAGTCTTGGTGACTCTCGGAGTGCCCCAACTCCCCTAACACGATGTTTCTGTCCCCCTCTTCATTCAGAAGTCTATGAAAGTACGACTGCCACCTCTACTTAATCTGAGCCTCTTCCATCAATACCCGACCTTCCTCGTCTTTTATGCACGTCACTTGATCCAGATCACGATCCTTTCTCTCTCTCGCTTTAGCCAGCCGAAATAACTTCTTGTCCCCACCTTTACCCCCAGTTCCTCATACAACCGCCCAAACGCAGCAGTCTTAACCTCCGTGACTGCTAGCTTCGCTTCCCTCCTAACTTCCTTATACCTTTCTCTGTTTGCTCTCTTCTGCTCCTCGTCAGTGCTCTCCAATAACTTAAGGTAAGCCGCTTTCTTTGCTTGCACTTTACTCTGGACCACGTTGTTCCACCACCAGTCGCCTCGGTGCCCGCCTGAGTACCCCTTCGAGACCCCTAACACCTCTCTCGCTGCCTCCCTTATACAGTCTGCTGTCGCCGTCCACATAACGCTAGCATCCCCACCACTCTTCCAGGCTCCCATAGCCGCCAACCTTCCCTCCAACTCATGTGCATTTTTCTTAGTTAAGACTCCCCACCTGTTCCTCGATTGCCCCCGGACAAACCTCTTCTTCCTCTTTATCACGATACCGACGTCCATCACCAGGAGCCTATGCTGTGTCGCGAGTGTGTCGCGAAGTTCTCACTCGGGATCACCTTACAATCCTCGCTCAACCCCTTATCACACCTCCTGATGAGAAGATAATCAATTTGAGTCTTAGCCACCATACTCCGAAAAGTAATCATATGCTCCTCATTTTTCGAATAAGTAGAATTCACGATCACCAACTCAAAAGTTCTAGCGAAATCCAACAGTGACGCACCTCCTCTGTTCCTATCCCCAAAGCCGAAGCCACCGTGCACCTCACCATAGCCATCAGCAGACGACCCAATATGCCCATTGAAATCCCCTCCTATAAATTACTTCTCCGTAGGTGGAATACCCCGCACCACCTCATCCAACGCCTCCCAAAAGTACCTTTTAACCTCCTCGTCCAAGCCCGCTTGTAAGCGCTAATGACATTCAGAGTGTTTCCTCCAACTACTAACTTAATCGCCATCAATCTGTCACTCACCCGCCTAACCTCTACCACTAACTCTCTAAGATCCTTATCCACCAAAATACCCACTCCGTTCTTGCCCTTCACGCCTCCAGAGTACCACAACTTGTACCCATCAACATTCCTCGCCTTCGATCCTACCCACCTAGTCTCCTGAACACAAGCTATACTAACCTTCCTTTTCTGGAGAATCTTCGCCAGCTCTATAGACTTACCCGTCAATGTCCCTATATTCCACGATCCAATTCTCAACCTATATGCACCCTTGCTCCCCTACCCCCTATGGGCCCCGTCCCACCCCCTGACCCTTACCTTAACCCCCACCCTGCCACCCGCCTATTTTCTGCAAATGTTTTAAAGGTGGCGATCCGGACTCATTTATTTCTTACTTCGTTACTAGGTTAGTATATATTTGCTATTCAATAAGTGGGTGTTTGGGCATAAGAATTGTAAAATTTCCAAAAAAATAAATTTTTTTAAAGTGAAAATAGTATTTGAAAATTAGAATCGTGTTTGGACATGAATATATTTTTGGGTTGTTTTTAATTTTGTAAGTGATGTGAAGTGAAAATTTTGAAATGGAGTTTTTTAAATTTTCAAAAAATTCACAAATTCATCTTCAAATGAAAAATGATAATTTTATGGCCAAACGGTGATTTCGAAAAGAAGAAAATGCATAAGAATTGTAAAATTTTGTCAAAAAAGTGATTTTTTTTCCAAGTGAAAATGGTATTTGAAAATTAGAGTTGTGTTTGGACATGAATACATTTTTGGGTTGTTTTTGAATTTTGTGAGTGATCTGAAGTGAAAAATTCGAAAAATAGTTTTTTGGAGTTTTTCAAAGTTTCGAAAAGTTTCAAAATTCATCTTCAAGTGTAAAATGAAAATTTTATGGCCAATAATTTTTAAAAAAAAAGGTAAAAACAATCCGAAAAAAAGTGAAAAAAGTTTCATGGCCAAACGGGCCCTAAGTATTTTTGTTCTCATTTTTTTGAATTTCCATTATTACTAATGTAAACATTCCTTAAACAAATTAAGGTACGGGCGAGGAGGAATGTACAAGGGATTAATATTAGGAAAGCCAAGCATCATCGTCATAAAACCAGAAATATGTAGGAAAATCTTGTTAGATGACGAAAATTTTGAGAGACATATGCCTAAAACAAGCTTAAATGTGCTGGGACAAGAACCTCCATCAAATCAAGAAGATAAAAAGCGTCGAATGAGAAGTAATCTTATACAGAGTCATGGCGGATCATTGTTTTTCCAATTGGATATAAACGAAACTGTGAAAAATTCATTTGAGAAATGGGCTTCAACGGAAAAACCCATTGAGTTTCTCGCTGAGATGAAAAAAACTACATTTGAGGTGCTTATGAGAATTCTTATAGGTGATGAGGTTGCTCAGGATTTGCTTGACGTTGTTTTTAAGGAGAATACTTTCCTTATTCGTGGTTTTCTCGGCATTCCTATTAATATCCCCGGATTTGATTACAATAGAGCAAACAAGGTATGTAAGATATACTCCTTCCGTCTCGTATTAAAAATCGTGGTTATTAAAAATAGTCGTCTCAAATTATTTTTTATTTAAGAAGTTCAAGACAAAATTAGTAGTTTTTTTCCTTTTATACCCTTAGTAATAATTGTTCTTGAAGATGCAGATAACACATAAATAGAACAAATATTCAATGAGAAGAGATTTTATCTTAAAACATAAATAAGAGTAGAATAGTCTAATTCCTTTTAAGGGGTGTATAAAAGAGAAACAAGACACATAATATGAGAAAGAGGGTATGTGTGTGTGTGTTTTGCAGGTATATGCATGTCTTATTTTCAAAATCATAAATCTTGCATTTCAAGGAGGCTTATTTATATGCCGTTCGGTACTATTCTTTGGATGATTATACAACTTAAAATCCAAAAAAAGGAGCTTTTTTTTCTTCTAGATAGGGTGTTTGGATTGGATTTTAAAAAGTAATTTATAAGCTAAAAGTCAAAAATCATACATTGATAATATCTAACTTTTGACTTTTGGCTTATTTTTTATCACGACCCGAATTTCCCACCCTCGGGAGTTGTGATGGCGCCTACTAATGTGAGCTAGGCAAGCCAATTATCATAAACTCCTACCTACTTTATTTTAAATCCTTTTATCAATCATAACAACAAGCGTTAAATATTTAAATGATAGCGGAATATGAAATTAAAGCGGAAGACTTAATTAAATAAGCTGAAAAATAATGCGGAATTCAACATGTGCCTCTACCCAAGAACTGGTGTCACATCATCCACGGACTACTAAGAGTACTAAATACAATCGTTTGAAAGAAATATAACACTGTTTTCTCGAAAACATGAGATAACAGAATAAAATATAAGATAGAGGAGACGTCGGGCCTGCGGACGCGTGCAAGGCTACCTCGGAGTCTCGATGGACTGAAGGCTGGCTCCCGAGCTACTACTGCTGTCCGGGACCTGGATCTGTGCAAAAGAGCACATAGTGTAGTATCAGCACAACCGACTCCATGTGCTGATAAGTGCCTAGCCTAACCCCGGCGAAGTAGTGACGAGGCTAGGACCAGACTACCAAATAAACCTGTGCAGTTATATAATGTACAGCGGAAAGTAAAGCAGGTATAAGCAAGTAAGGATGGGAGGGGGGAACATGCTTCGGGGAATAACAAGTAAAGCAGAATATCAAGAGAACCATATAGGAACCAAAATCCAACTACTAGCAAGAATAAGGAAAACAAAGGCAGATTTCACTTTCTTTTCACCTCTTGTTGCAGGCGTGCAACCCGATCCCATTTCATTATCTCGTGGTAGGCGTACCACCCGCTCCCATTTTATTAAATCTCGTGATAGGCGTACCACCCGCTCCCATTTCCTTAAATCTCGTGGTTAGCGTACCACCCGCTCCCATTTCATTAAATCTCGTGGTAGGCGTACCACCCGCTCCTATTTCATTAAATCTCGTGGTAGGTGTACCACCCGCTCCCATTTCATTAAATCAACAGTTTCTTCCAAATGAAATTTACTCCAACAAACGCAACAAATAATACGAATTCATAAGACAACAATTACACAATAATTATGACTCATTGAGGAAAACAAGTAATGACAACCAGCAATTAATTATGGACTTGAAGGAGCAAATAGGCAATTTAATATTTAGTATGCTAAATGTCAAGTAGCAATTAAGTCACATAAACATGTAGCAATTATAGCATAAATTCAAGGCATAATGTTGCGCAAGGATACCTCGAGCCAATAATAACAAGTAACACAATAAAGGAAAATGCCAACATAAAGAATCACAGTAATAGTGGAATAAGGCAATTAATGCACTGGAACCGATAACAACATGAAAATCAGTAAATACAAGTAAAGGACAACATAACTCAATTATCAGCAAAAAAATCAGGAAAATCAAAGACAAGTGCATGGCATGATCCTTCGTGCTTTTACTTTCGTCCTTACCAAGCAATAATATAATGAAAACGTGCACAGCATCACCCTTCGTGCTTTAACAGTCTTCCTCACCCAAACAACAATCACAAACAAGGGAAAGGGAAATAAACAAGAACATATAGGAATACCGCAAGGGTACAACGATTTAACAGTTAAATCCCGACAAGGGAGCAACAAGTAAATAATCAAATCCCGGCAAGGGAACAACGATTAAATAATTCAATCCCGGCAAGGGAACATTTCAATAACTCTTTCTCTATCTTTCACTTGTACTTCATAACTCACTTTACCACTTGAGCCAATGCTCCAAAGGGTTCAATCATCTCATATACTTTCACAATTCCTAATATAACTCGAGCCAATGCTCCAAAATGTTCAAAGGTCTCAATTCCTCCCACAAACTTTTCACAACAACTAGGAATCATCACCAAAGCATGAAGAATACGACGAAACAATGAAAATCACAATATAAGACTCACGATCATACTTGACACCAACTTATAGATACTCGTCACCATGCCTATACGTCGTACTCAACAATTATCACATAGAAAATAGGACTCAACTCCTAATCCCTCAAGCTAAGGTTAGACCAAACACTTACCTCAAACTTCCACGGCCAATTCAATCCTCAATAACCGCCTTTCCTCTCGAATTCGGCTCCAAATCAATTGTATCTATACAATAATGACTTCAATACATCAATAAATGCTAAACAATACGAACCCAATGCCTAATTATAGCTTTTGCATCATTTTTTCCAAAAACTCAAAAATCGACCCCGGGCCCGCTTGGTCAAAACACGAGGTTCGAACCAAAATCAAATCTCCCATTCACCCCGAGCCCAAATATATAATTTGTTTTCAAATTCGACCCCAAAACGAGGTCTAAATCAAGAAAAACTCAAAAAGCCCTAACTCTACCCAAATACCCAATTTTCTACCTTAAATCACATGTTTTAAGCTTAGAATTTCAATAGATGTTGATGAAAATGGAAGAAAATAAGCTAAGAATTACTAACCCAAGAGGTTTTGATGAAGAATCGCTTCAATGGTCGCCTAAGAGCTTGGAGAAGAAAGGTTTTGTGAAATATTTGGTGAATCCCGTATGCTACTGTTTCTGAAGTTTTAAAAATTTAACTGGGCGAAAATGCTCTATGCGATCGCGAAGAATGTAATGCGATCGCATAGAGTAAGGGGAAAATGGTCATTGCAATCGCGAACACAGCACTGCGATCGCAGAGAAGAAACGGGCTGGGCATCGCGATCGCGAATAGCACTATGCGATCGCATAGAGGATAATATAGGACCTCTCAGACTTAACACTATGCGATCGCGGGAGACACTATGCGATCGCGTAGAACAAAACTGAACTCCTGAAAATTACTCAATGCGATCGCGAGCCTACTTATGCGATCGCATAGTACAAATCACTGGACACCAAAAAGCTGCAGAAAACCAGACTTTTTTCAAGTTCAAAACTCCCCGAACACCTACCAAAACCTCAACCCCGAGACCCCTCGGGGCCTACCTAACCCAAACGNCCCGACACCTACCAAAACTCACCCGAGCCCTCGGGGCTCCTAACCAAACGTACGTACTAGCTCAATAACATCATACGAACTTATCCATGCGATCAAATTGCCGAAATAACGTCATTATCAACAATTAAATCTCAAAATCAAAGCATTTTTCTCAAACTTCTTAAAGCATCAACTTTAGCAATTTAGGTCCGAATCACGCCAAACGACGTCCGTTTTAAACCAAATTTCACAGAAATATCTTAATTCACATATAAGACCTGTACCGGGCGCCGGAACCAAATTACGGGCCCGATACGAACACGTTCCAATCAAATATCATTTCAATCTTTCCTTAACAATTTCAGAAAAATAATTTCTTTTAAAAATTTATTTCTCGGGCTCGGGACCTCGGAATTCGATTCCGGGCATACGCCCGAGTCCCATATTTTCCTACGGACCCTCCGGGACCGTCAAATCACAGGTCCGGGTCCGTTTACCAAAAAGTTGACCAAAGTCAAATTTATTCATTTTAATATCAAAACTTAGCATTTTTCACAAAATTTCACATTTAAGATTTCCGGCTATGCACCCGGACCGCGTACGCAAATCGAGGCAACTCTAAATGAGGTTTTCAAGGCCTCAGAGTCACAGAATTCAATTAAAAACAGGTGATGACCCTTTGGATCGTCACATTCTCCACCTCTAAAACAATCGTTCGTCCTCGAACGGACAGAAGAAGGAAGTACCTGAGTCGGAAAAAAGATGGGGATAACGGCTCCGCATATTTGACTCGGACTCCCAGGTAAATGCCTTAGGAGGCTGACCTCACCACTGAACACGAACAGAAGGAAAACTCTTCGACCTCAACTAACGAACCTGCCAGTCTAGAATAGCCACCGGCTCCTCCTCATAAGACATGTCCTTGTCCTACTGAATAGTGCTGAAATCTAACGCGTGGGATGGGTCGCCGTGATACTTCTCAAGCATGGACATTGAAACACTGGATGCACGGCTGATAAGCTCGGCGGCAAAGCAAGTCTATAAGCCACTTGATCAAGAATCTCAAACGAACCAATAAACCTAGGGCTAAGCTTGCCCTTCTTCCCAAATCTCATCACGCCCTTCATAGGCGATACTCGGAGCAATACCCGCTCACCAACCATAAAAGCCACATCTCGAACCTTGCGGTCTGCATAGCTCTTTTGCCTGGACTGAGCTGAACGAAGCCTATCCTGAATGATCCTGACCTTGTCCAAGGCCTCCTGAACCAGATCCGTACCCAACAACCGAGCCTCTCCCGGCTCAAACCATCCAACCGAAGACCGACACCGCCTACCATATAAAGCCTCATAAGGAGCCATTTGGATGCTCGACTGGTAGCTGCTGTTGTAGGCAAACTCCGCTAAAGGCAAGAACTGATCCCACGAACCTCCAAAGTCAAAGACATAAGCTCGGAGCATATCCTCCAAAATTTGAATAGTCCGCTCAGACTGACCGTCCGTCTGGGGATGGAATACTGTGCTCAACCCAACTCGCGTGCCCAACTCTCGCTGAACTGCTCTCCAGAAGCGCGAGGTAAACTGTGTACCCCGGTCCAAAATGATAGATACGGGCACACCATGAAGACGAACAATCTCCCGAATGTTGATCTCAGCTAACCTCTCGGATGAATAGGAGACTGCCACAGGAATGAAATGCGCTGACTTCCTACTCAAAGCATCGGCCACCACATTGGCCTTTCTCGGATGATTTAAAATGGTGATATTATAATCCTTCAACAACTCCAACCACCTTCTCTGCCTCAAATTCAACTCCTTTTGCTTGAACAAATATTGAAGACTCTTGTGATCCGTGAACACCTCACATGCCATGCCACACAGATAATGCCTCCAAATCTTCAATGCGTGAACTATGGCTGCCAACTCCAAATCATGAACCGGATAGTTCTTCTCATGAATCATCAACTGCCGTGAAGCATAGGCAATAGCCTTGCCACCCTGCGTCAACGCTGCACCAAGTCCAATACGAGATGCACCACAATAAACTGTATAAGGCCCGGAACCTGTGGGCAAAACCAACACCGGTGCCGTAGTCAGAGCTATCTTGAGCCTCTGAAAGCTCGCCTCAAACTCATCCGACCATCTAAATTGGGCACCCTTCTGGGTCAACCTGGTCATCGGGGCTGCGATAGATGAGAACCCCTCAACGAACCGACGATAGTAGCCTGCCAATCCCAAGAAACTCCGAATCTCTATAGCTGATGCTGGCCTAGGACAGTTCTTGACTGCCTCAATCTTCTTCGGGTCCACCTGAATACCCTCTGTTGATACGACATGACCCAGGAATGCAACTGAACTCAACCAAAACTCACACTTCGAAAATTTTGCATATAGCTTACTATCCTTTAGAGTCTGAAGAACCCCTCTGAGATGCTGCTCGTGCTCCTCCTGGCTGCGGGAGTATAACAATATATCATCAATGAAGACTATCACGAACGAGTCCAAATAAGTCCTGAACACTCGGTTCATCAAATCCATAAAAGCTGCGGGGGCATTTGTCAATTCGAATTACATCACCAAGAACTCATAATGCCCGTACCGAGTGCGGAAAGCTATCTTAGGGACATCGGATGCCCTATTCCTCAACTGATTGTAGCCAGATCTCAAGTCAATCATTGAAAATACCTTGGCACCCTGAAGCTGATCAAACCAATCATCAATCCTCGGCAATGGATATCTATTATTGATTGTAACCATGTTCAATTGCCAGTAATCAATACACATTCTCATTGACATCCTTCTTTTAACAAACAACACCGCGGCACCCCAAGGTGAAACACTGGGTCTAATGAAACCCTTCTCAAGCAAGCCTTGCAACTGCTCCTTCAACTCTTGCGGGGCCATGCGATATGGTGGAATAGAAATGGGCTGGGTGCCCGGAGCCAAATCAATGCAGAAATCAATATCCCTGTCGGGTGGCATCCCCGGCAGGTCTTAAGGGAAAACCTCAGGAAACTCGTGAACCACGGGCACAGAATCAATAGAGGGAACCTTAGCACTGGAATCACGCACATAAGCCAAATAGGCCAAACACCCCTTCTCGACCATACGTCGAGCCTTCACATACGAAATAACACTGTGGGTAGAATGACCAAGAGTCCCTCTCCACTCTAAACGGGGCAAATCCAGCAAGGCTAAGGTCACGGTCTTGGCATGGCAGTCCAAGATAGCATGATACGGGGATAACCAGTCCATCCCCAATATAACATCGAAGTCGACCATGTCTAAAAGCAGCAAATCAACACGGGTCTTAAGACCCCCAATCACCACAACACAAGATCGATGGACTCGATCAACCACGATAGAATCACCCACCTGTGTGGACACATAAATAGGAATACTTAGTGGATCACTAGGCACGACCAGGCACGGTGCAAAATACAATGACACATACGAATACGTAGACCCTGGATCAAATAGCACTGAAGCATCTCTATCACAAACCAGAATAGTACCTGTAATGACTGCATCTGAAGACTCAGCCTCTAGCCTGGCTGGAAGAGCATAACATCGGGGCTGGGCCCCACCACCTTGAACTGCCTCTCTGGGATGGCCTGCTGCTGGCTGTCCTCCACCTCTGGCGGCCTGAGCTCCACCTCTAGAACCTCTACCTCCACTTCTAGCACCTCTACCCCCACCTCTAGCTGGCTGGGCGAGCTGTGGGATCTCTGGTGACTGTACCATAGCATGAGAACTCTGACGCTGAGAACTACTCGAAGCTCGAGGGCAATACCTAGCAATGTGCCTCGTGTCGCCACAAGTAAAACAAGCCCTCGGCAGACGGCCCTGGAAACTCTGAAGCGGCGGTGCACTGATAGGTGCTGATGGTGCACTGTAAGGCTGCTGATCGAAATAATGCGGCTGAGAACCACGACCACCTGAAGTACCATGGGAGACCTGGAGAGCTGACTGAAAGGGCCTAGGAGGATGGCCTCTACCATATGAATCTCTACCTCCAGACGAGGTACCACTGAATCTGCCTGAATGACGGGGCCTCTTATCCGACCCATGACCACCTTCCTATGACAGAACCATCTCAACTCTGCGGGCCATATTGGCCGCCTCCTGAAATGTGATCTCACTCCCGGCCTCCTTGACCATCTGAAGATGAATCGGCTGAATCATACCATCAATAAACCTCCTCACTCTCTCTCTCTCGGTGGGAAGTATGACAAGAGCGTGGCGTGCTAGATCGATGAACCCGGTCTCATACTGAGTAACAGTCATAGAACCTTGCTGGAGACGCTCAAACTGCCTCCGATAGGCCTCTCTCTGAGTGATGGGGAGAAACTTCTCCAGAAATAGCTGCGTGAACTGTTCTCAAGTCAAAACTGGTGACCTAACTGGTATAGCCAATCAATAATCTCTCCAACAGGTCTTGGCGGATCCAAACAAGCGAAAGGTAGCAAAATCGACCCCATTGGTCTCCACGTTCCCCATGTTGCTGAGAACCTCGTGACAGCTATCTTGATAATCCTGGGGATCCTCAGTAGATGCACCGCTGAATGTAGTAGTGAAGAGCTTGGTGAAACTTATCCAACCTCCACAAAGCCTCCAAAGACGTAGCTGATCTAACACTGGCATGGGCTGCTGTTCAACTGAAGAAGCGGTACATGACCTCGCCATTCGCGAAGGGACAAGAGTAGAGGTTTCAATTTAGCATTTGAGAAACAAAATCGCACGACAGGAAAGAACAAGTGTGAAGTTTTCCTAACTTCGTAGCATCTGGGGAATAAATACAGACGTCTCCGTACCGATCCCTCAGACTCTACTGAGCTTGTCCGTGAATTGTGAGACCTGTGTAGCCTAGGGCTCTGTACCAACTTGTCATGACCCGGATTTCCCACCCTCAGGAGTCGTGATGGCGCCTACTAATGTGAGCTAGGCAAGCCAATTATCATAAACTCCTACCTAGTTTATTTTAAATCCTTTTATCAATCATAACAACAAGCGTTAAATATTTATATGACAGCGGAATATGAAATTAAAGCGGAAGACTTAATTAAATAAGCTGAAAAATAATGCGGAATTCAACATGTGCCTCTACCCAAGAACTGGTGTCACATCATCCACGGACTACTAAGAGTACTAAATACAATCGTTTGAAAGAAATATAACACTGTTTGTCTCGAAAACATGAGATAACAGAATAAAATATAAGATAGAGGAGACGTCGGGCCTGCGGACGCGTGCAAGGCTACCTCGGAGTCTCGATGGACTGAAGGCTGGCTCCCGAGCTACTACTGCTGTCCGGGACCTGGATCTGTGCAAAAGAGCACAGAGTGTAGTATCAGCACAACCGACCCCATGTGCTGGTAGCCTAGCCTAACCCCGGCGAAGTAGTGATGAGGCTAGGACCAGACTACCAAATAAACCTGTGCAGTTATATAATGTACAACGGAAAGTAAAGCGGGTATAAGCAAGTAAGGATGGGAGGGGGGACCATGCTTCGGGGAATAACAAGTAAAGCAGAATATCAAGAGAACCATATAGGAACCAAAATCCAACTACTAGCAAGAATAAGGAAAAAAAGGCAGATTTTCACTTTCTTTTCACATCTTGTTGCAGGCGTGCAACCCGATCCCATTTTATTATATCTCATGGTAGGCATACCACACCCGCTCCCATTTCATTAAATCTCATGGTAGGCGTACCACCCGCTCCCATTTCATTAAATCTCGTGGTAGGCGTACCACCCGCTCCCATTTCATTAAATCTCGTGGTAGCCGTACCACCCGCTTCCATTTCGTTAAATCAACAATTCTTACAAATGAAATTTACTCCAACAAACGCAACAAATAATACAAATTCATAAGACAACAAGTACACAATAATTATGACTCACTGAGGAAAACAAGTAATGACAAGTAGCAATTAATTATGGACTTTAAGGAGAATATAGGCAATTTAATATTTAGTATGCTAAATGTCAAGTAGCAATAAAGTCACATAAACATGTAGCAATCATAGCATAAATTCAAGGCATAATGTTGCGCAAGGATACCTCGAGCCAATAATAACAAGTAACACTATAAAGGAAAATGCCAACATAAAGAATCACAGTAATAGTGGAATAAGGCAATTAATGCACTAGAACCGGTAACAACAAGAAAATCAGTAAATACAAGTAAAGGACAACATAACTCAATTATCAGCATAAAAATCAGGAAAATCAAAGACAAGTGCACGGCATCACCCTTCGTGCTTTTACTCTCGTCCTCACCAAGCAATAATATAATGAAACCGTGCACGGCATCACCCTTCGTGCGTTAACACTCTTCCTCACCCAAACAACAATCACAAACAAGGGCAAGGGAAATAAACAAGAACATATAGGAATCCCTGCAAGGGTACAACGATTTAACAGTTAAATCCCGACAAGGGAGCAACAAGTAAATAATCAAATCCCGGCAAGGGAACAACGATTAAATAATTCAATCCCGGCAAGGGAACATTTCAATAAGTCTTTCTCTATCTTTCACTTGTACTTCATAACTCACTTTACCACTTGACCCAATGCTCCAAAGGGTTCAATCTTCTCATATACTTTCACAATTCATAATATAACTCGAGCCAATGCTCCAAAATGTTCAAAGGTCTCAATTCCTCCCACAAACTTTTCACAACAACTAGGAATCATCACCAAAACATGAAGAATACAACGAAACCATGAAAATCACAATATAAGACTCACGGTCATACTTGACACCAACGTATAGATACTCGTCACCATGCCTATACGTCGTACTCAACAATTATCACATAGAAAATAGGACTCAACTCTTAATCCCTCAAGCTAAGGTTAGACCAAACACTTGCCTCAAACTTCCACGGCCAATTCAATCCTCAATAACCGCCTTTCCTCTCGAATTCGGCTCCAAATCAATTGTATCTATACAATAATGACTTCAATACATCAATAAATGCTAAACAATACGAACCCAATGCCTAATTATAGCTTTTTCATCATTTTTCCCAAAGACTCAAAAATCGACCCCGGGCCCGCTTGGTCAAAACACGAGGTTCGGACCAAAATCAAATCCTCCATTCACCCACGAGCCCAAATATATAATTTGTTTTCAAATTCGACACCAAAACGAGGTCTAAATCAAGAAAAATCAAAAAGCCCTAACTCTACCCAAATACCCAATTTTCTACCTTAAATCACATGTTTTAAGCCTAGAATTTCAATAGATGTTGATGAAAATGGAAGAAAATAAGCTAAGAATTACTAACCCAAGAGGTTTTGATGAAGAATCGCTTCAATGGTCGCCTAAGAGCTTGGAGAAGAAAGGTTTTGTGAAATATTTGGTGAATCCCGTATGCTACTATTTCTAAAGTTTTAAAAATTTAACTGGGCGAAAATGCTCTATGCGATCGCGAAGAATGTAATGCGATCGCATAGAGTAAGGGGAAAATGTTCATTGCGATCGCGAACAGAGCACTGCGATCGCAGAGAAGAAACAGGCTGGGCATCGCGATCGCGAATAGCACTATGCGATCGCATAGAGGAAAATATAGGACCTCTCAGACTTAACACTATGCGATCGCGGGAGACACTATGCGATCGCGTAGAACAAAACTGAACCCCTGAAAATTACTCTATGCGATCGCGGGCCTACTTATGTGATCGCATAGTACAAATCACTGGACACCAAAAAGCTGCAGAAAAACCAGATTTTTTCTAAGTTCAAAACACTCCGACACCTATCCAAACTCACCCGAGCCCTCGGGTTCCTAACCAACGTACGTACTAACTCAATAACATCATACGAACTTATCCGTGCGATCAAATCCCCGAAATAACATTATTATCAACAATTAAATCTCAAAATCAAAGCATTTTTCTCAAACTTCTTAAAGCATCAACTTTAGCAATTTAGGTCCGAATCACGCCAAACGACGTCCGTTTTCAACCAAATTTCACAGAAATATCTTAATTCACATATAAGACCTGTACCGGGTGCCGGAACCAAAATACGGGCCCGATACCAACACGTTCCAATCAAATATCATTTCAATCTTTCCTTAACAATTTCAGAAAAATAATTTCTTTTAAAAATTCATTTCTCGGGCTGGGGACCTCGGAATTCGATTCCGGGCATACGCCCGAGTCCTATATTTTCCTACAGACCCTCCGGGACCGTCAAATCACAGGTCCGGGTCCGTTTACCCAAAAAGTTGACCAAAGTCAAATTTATTCATTTTAATATCAAAACTTAGCATTTTTCACAGAATTTCACATTTAAGCTTTCCGGCTACGCGCCCGGACTGTGTATGCAAATAGAGGCGACTCTAAATGAGGTTTTCAAGGCCTCGGAGTCACAGAATTCAATTAAAAACAGGTGATGACCCTTTGGGTCGTCACATTTTTATACTTTTCATGCCTAATAGTAAGTACTTTTAAGCACTTTTTTTTTATCATTGACAAACAATACAAAAACAAAAAAAAAAAATTCTTAAAAGCCAATAAACACTTAAAATAAGTCATACCAAACAACCCTCTAAATATCTGAAAGTATTGAATTCACAAAAACTGTATTTTGAGATCCTAATTGTGGATTTAAACAAAACGGAATGCAAACTAAAATTCCTTTGTTTAACTTGAATATTTTGAATAATCGAACATTTTTATCGTTTCAGGCTCGAGGAGCAATAGTTAAGATATTTTATCAGATATTGGAGGAAAGAAAAGCCATGATTGGAAAAAATAAAGCAACGCCAAAGTCCAGCATAGTGGATACGACGCTAGACAGTAGTCAAGATGATGAGAATATCATTACAACGCTAGTTTCGGTTACATTTGCTGGTTATGAATTTACTGCTGAGGTTGCAGCAAAAGCAATTATGTATTTGGAAAAACATCCTGACTTCTTGCAGAAAGCAAAAGTACCTCACGAGCCTAACCTGTGATTAAATAACTTAGCTCGTCTAGATAGGGTTCAAAATATATGGTAATAGGCAATCTTCAATTTCATACAACCTACATATAAGCATTATAACCCGAAGTAACAATTACATAATACAGAAGTAAAGTTAATCACTTGTATCCACACTCGCTCGTATTTTTCCACAGTTATTTCTCAATATTATTTATGTGACTTGAACCATAGTTCTGAGCGCCATGGCATATAATAAAATTCGAGGAACCTGATCAACAACCTGCAATCATATTACTAGCAGCATTACAAATATTGTTTCAAAGGAAATGATGAATCTAAAATATGTAGGGTGGTAGTAGTGTACATTTGCATAAAGGTGCTTCAATCTCCTCAAAATTTATAATTAAAAGAAGCTACAAACGGAAGTGTAGGGTGATGAATCTAAAAAATCTAGAATAAAATACAGTTGTACAAAGAAAGCATAAAGGTTGTTTTTTTTTTAAAAAAAAAAAAATACAAACAGAAGTAGAAAAGAGAGCATTTAATATTTTCAATTGTTGAAGGCTTCTCTTACGATAGTTTTCAACTTACAGTGCCCTGCTAAAGTATGTGAATAGCTCCTTCAATCCAACTTATCGATCCCATATGACATCCTACCATAATGACACCTCAGTTGCATTCTCATGTCCTATAGAAGGTGTGGCTGTGATTAAATAAGTCAAGAAATACGTTAGACCTCCTTATTTAATGGACTTGGAGAATTTGCTCATTATTGAATTTACAAAAAATTAAATTAAGAAAAATAACTTTCTGAAATAGAAACAAATAGAAACACCATTTGTTGATGGCAGATTTTAAGTATCTCCTGGCAATATCTATATCATGCAAGCAAATATAAGAAATAAGATGCATCTTCTACCGACCCATTCTGAAAAGCATCTTCTAGTAAACCCCCTACATGTGATTACTTTTTCTGTCACGACCCCAAACCGGCCCGATCGTGATGGCGCCTCTCGTGAAGCCAAGGCCAGCCGACACAACACCCATATTAACCCTTTAATCATTAAGAGTCATTTTTAAGCCTTTAGTTAAACAATATTCCATAATATAAGTCTGAATGAACAGTGCGGAAATAACATACAAGCCCGACATCGGGATGTCACTAGCTATGAGCATCTATCAAGGTCTGAATACAACAAAGACAGTCAAATGTACTAAGTACAAAGATGAAAATGGGAGGAAAGAAGCAGTGCTGCGAACGTCGTGCAGCCACCTTGCCAACTCTAATGACTCCGCGTCTGAGCATCCAACACCCGCTACCGGGTTCTGAAATACCTGAATCTGCACACGAGGTGCAGGGAGTAATGTGAGTACTCCAACCCAGTAAGTAATAAAAATAAATAAAGACTGAGCAGTAGGAAACAATGAATCCACATTTATGTTAAACTCAATAAGCACACAGGCTGCTATATCAGAATACGGGTCAATCGCCTCTTTAAAATTTCAGCTTTTGGTAAAAATCATTTAAAATGCCTTCCGACAGATTCAGTAGGGGTTCAATACCATTTTTATTAAAAGAGCTGAAAACCATAATCGACCACTCGGGCAAAACATAGTTCGTAAACAGCCCCTCAGGCAAAACAAGAGTCATAAACACCTCCTAACAAGAAAATCTCAGTGGAAATAACAAAAGCCAAATCAGTGATTAAGTTCTGAACATCTCATAAACCCCAGCTTAAATGAAAGTTGTTTAAAAATATTTATCTAACATTTTCGACAGAGGCTCAGTATAAAGATGAGTGAAAACAGTCATTAAATCAACATATTCAATAGAAACTCACTCTAAAGAGAAGTGAAATTCAATAAGTTCATAATCAGGCCCCTCAGGCAAACATCACGCATGTGCATGTATATAGCTATCGCCCCTCGGGCTAGCCTCTCAGTCACTCGTGACTCAACTCTTATCAATCAGCACTCACACTCAATAGGTACCATATAGTAACCGCTGCGGCGTGCAGCCCGATCCATATATCGCTGCGGCGTGCAGCCCGATCCATATATATAGTCGACTGCGCTCACTGGGGGTGTGCAGACTCCGGAGGGGCTCCTACAGCCCAAGCTCTATATCGCTGCAGCGTGCAGCCCGATCCTACATACCGATCCAATCATATCGCTGCGGCGTGCAGCCCGATCCATATATATATATATATATAT